>NW_012130097.1:573905-589769 GCF_000143395.1 Atta cephalotes
GACGAGAGACGAGAGAGTAGAGAGAGAGAAGAGTAGAGAGAGAGAGAGAGAGAAAGGATACATTTGCATCCCTCCCTTGGATATTTAGAATAATCAATGTCACTATACATCGATACATATATTACATAAAGTTTAAAACAGTGTCATAGATGTGAATTCATTACGATGATGTTATATAACTTCATGTAACGCATTTATTGTAAAATTTTATTTAGCAAGAAATATTATACTCTACGGAGCTTAATTTCCAGTTAATTTCCAATTAACTCCCAAAATCCCATGAGCTCTCAAAATTCCCACGAGTTTTATAACTCAATCATAATAAAATTATCTTCAAATAATTATTTCAGAAGAACAGAGACTTATTGATCTTGATTCTCTTTCATACGATATTGAATAATGTATGTTGAAATTGGATTAAAAAAATATAGGATTAAAAGCTAAAAAGTAAAGTCTGTAATAAAAAGTTGATACATTAATGAATATAAAAAACAAAGTGGTTCGTCGAAAAAGATTGAGTCAAATTATGAATCAAGGCCAAAATAGAGTTGGAATGATGAAGAAACGCTCGCGAGAAAACGAGGATAAAAAAGTCGGTTATAGAGTGTCACTTTGGGAATTGTATTTTCCTTTGTAACCGCACAAGTGGCGGGTCAGCGAGTTCAATCGAGAGGAAAGTTAATTCATTTGTTTATTCTGGATATCCGATCTATACCTTTCATTCTGTGTTCCGTTACATCTTCAAAACGGAAATAGCTTCCAAAAGTCAGATTCGCGGAATAAGACTGCGACAATAATAGCAGTCTATTGGAAAATGTAATTTAAGATTAAATTTATATTCTGATATATTAAGATATATATATATATATATTAAGATATATTAAGGTATAAAAGTAGATATATGAAAAGAATAATCTTGAATCTAAAAATTTAGATAGATTCAGATCTAAAAATAATTTTATTATTAAGCATCAAAATAACTCAAGCATGATAAACAGTACTGCAAAAAGTTTTGACTTTTGCCAACCTCTACCAAACTTATACTTAATTTGAGTTATTTTTAATCATTTCTATAGATTGCTCCTACTTAATATAATTAAAACAATGAGTTGAACAATATAATTTAAAAAAATATATTAAATTTAATTTAGTTACTTACTATTTTAGGATTGACTTGTTATTTTTTTTAATTAATCACAAAAATAAATTGATTTATATTTTGACATATATGGAAATTAAAAATAATAAAATATAATTTAATCCTTTGAGAATCGAAGCTTTCAACAAAGTTATTTAATGTGAAAGGTCTCGCTTTCTAAAGATTTTCGGGGCGCTGATTCTGGCCTCAGAATTCTTCTATAAAATTTAAATTTCAAAAAATAATCTGATATTATCATAAAATTCGGTTTAGGAGATTTCTGACTTCTCCGAATTTGAATGTAATTTGAAAATGTCGAATTTCAAAGGGATAATCTCCATGAATGGACTATAATGTATAGAGTCTACAATCAGAGTTGGAAATCAGTACTGTTTATGTAGCACTGATAAGCTTCAAATAAAACGAAATTGGATGGAAACTTGCAATTAAAAACTCTTTAAAAACGAAGTTTATGATAATCAAATTATTTTTTTACGTTCTGTTCGCTATATTAAATCCATTTGAAGTTTTTATTTTTAATCTCAGATTCCAATAAAGCCTAATCAAATTATTCCACAGCCCAAGTTTCATAAAAATTGAGCGGACAATTTATAAAATGAATGAGGATGACTGCTCGCGCGCAGAATCGCCAATATATCCATAAAGAATTAATTCAAGAGATACGTTATATCACTATTTGTTCCCTTGATGTCTAACAGTGTATATAATTATCTTGATATCCAATAAAATTATATAATATTTAATTACATAATAAAGATCACATAATAAAAATTCTCTTTGAGAACGAATTTTAAATGAATGTTTCCAAATTTTTACTTCAGCAAAACTATTCTTTTCTTATATAAACGATAAATATAACAAGATTTCCAACGAGATTTTAACGTGACTTATAACGTGACGTGTCTTACCAAGCTGATTTAAAAACTTTTCCTCGATAGGCAGTTTTCTTTTTGTTTCTTGAAACTCGCGAATGTAATACACTTTTCGAGCATTCACTTATCCGTGAGAATTGCACAACGACACGCGAGCGAGTGCGTGCTGTTAATGAAAGCGGAATTATTTAACTAGTGATAATGTTTGGGCTACTACGTGGGTTTATATCGCCGAGATTAATTTCTAACGACAAAACTAATTTAACTTGGGCTATAGCTGGGAATAAACGATTCGTTCGCGACGCTTCCGTTTACGGCCGCGTTGCAGCTTCGAAGTTAAGTTACAACTGCGACACGCCACAACTGCCACGATATCTAACTGCAACGTGTCAAGGTTACGATTCGCTGCCCGACGACCTCGTTGCAACTTGGCTGCTTAAAGTTGGAGCTTTAACGACCGTAAAGCCGTATGGCATACGCGTAAACGTTTACTTACCACGTATAGCCGGAATACACGTGTCGAAGTGACACGTACGATTCAATTAATATTTAACTGATTATTCGGACTTCAAACTACGTTTATTTCTGAACATTTATTTCTGAGTTTATCCGATATAGATAAACCAGCATTAGATAAAGTTTCAATAAAATGAAAATTATACGATAACAGATCGTGAAACATTAATCTCTCTGTCAATGTATAATTTTTCATGTTTTCATCGCGTTTTATAAAATTTCCACTAAAAATGTAAAAACAAGATAAAATCTGTTCTTTGTTGTTCGAAGAGGGATTTTTGAGGTATCATAATGAAATTCGCATAAAAATTTTTACTGTTTAATTAAGTTTAACATAAATATCTAATTTACTTTGCCTTAACAAAAGGATTAAATGTATGTTAGCCTTGAAATGTTTATTTTAAATTACCAACTGAAAAAGATTTTTTTCTTCAATCCGATCCTTTAACAGAGATTGGCACAATACGACTTTTCATAAAGTAAGAAATAACGTGCGGCGCCCCGTAGTCTCTATTTAAATTCGACCTGTTTTCTGTAAGATAATAAGAATTGGAGCTTTTCCGGTTTAACCTTTCACATAAGCAGATTTGCATAATAAAATTCTCAACTGAAACTGGATAATGTTTGAAATCATTTATCTCGGCGAAATTAGAGTTTTACGTTAATCTAAATTTAATAAATATAAAAGTAGTGATTATATAAATATGCATTTCAGTATAAAAATGTAACAGCATAAAAAGTAATATAAAATTAATATAAAAATATGATATTTAAAAAAAAAGAAGTATGTGCTGGCTTTTATTTATAAAACTCGAGGGATCTTTTTCTGTACCTTCATATGTTTATAATAACTAGGAGTCTCTCCTTAAGAAAAACTCGATGTCATATCGCTCAAAGAGACTTATCGATGAAAATCTGAGAAAGTTCGGACAATTCGTATATAAACTTGTGCTTATCTAATATGCTCGACAGATAGTCGCACTATAATGCGGTAATAAAGCGTTACCAGTTACCACAGAGTGACATAATTGATTTCGCTAACCGTGCGATAATTCGCACGCTCTCTTGCGCGGAACGCGAACAAGCGATTCCGGGAGTGTGTCGCCTATATTCGCATAAATTATGAAAATGTCGGCTGCGTAACGATCTTGGATCACATTAATGACGTCGTTTGTGGTTCGAACCTGAGAATCTACAGACCGTTCACAACACCCTCGAGCATGATTGTGGGTCGCTCGCAATGAACGGTCGGACCATACACGGACTTGTACCACTACCATCAGCTTTATAGTGCACTCCCGAGTTCAATCGATCCGAATCGATCCTTATCGTATCCGTTCGACGCAGTCTCTACTTCTATTCATGATTTCAACCGAATAACTGCGGCTCTCTCAACGTTAAAAGGCTTACCACACGCACGTAATGCTTCGCGTACATGTGAATTATGCGTTAATCGACGGTAATGATCGTAGTGCTCGATGGTCGGTACATATCGGTGCTGTACGATGCGAGGAGTACGATTGCACATACATTAAGCGAAAGATATTTCAAAAGATAAATCCTTTAGCGAATAGTGAGGCTATTATTTGTCTTTTCTGTTATTATAATATGTTAAGTCTCTATAGTATATTTAAAATGGAATTTCCATTTGAAGTTACTAAGTTAGTATGTCAATATGCCAACTTGTTTAATCTTCCAATATCCAATATTTAATAGCAATAATTCCAATTGGACTTACATACAACTTATTTACACAACAACGTAATTAAAAATTATCATTTTTTACTTGCTTGCAAAGAGAAAAAGAATGGAAACTTTAAAAAAACAATTCCTCTATAATCAATTATTATACCAAAATTACATTTCAAAATTAATTATAAAATTAATTATAAAAATTAATTAATTATAAAATTTTAATGTTTCAAAACATTGAAATTCATTTCTAAAAAACTTTGTTTGTTAAACTTTTGTTTTTTGAGTGCGTCGTTTTTGTAGCAAATGAACAAAATGTATACTATTTTATTTATATATACTATTTTATAAAAATTGTATGAAAATATATCGTTTTTTCTGATGTTCCTTGTAATAACTCTTTCTCTGATAACAGTTAATTTTTTTCAGCTGTGAGTCATCCTGAACATTTCGAGAGGAGTATTTATTTTTCAATTAATCCTATTCTCATTCAATTAGAATCACAGGATCCGGAAAGATAATAATCGCGTTACGATCGCGCAGTCCCATGTTAAGCCTTCAATGAATAGTAACCACGATTATGTATACATGATTATGTGAACATGTTCTACTTGCGTATTCGTGGATGGTTCCGAATTCATTGGATGACGATAATCCCGCGGGAAAACTACCAGTAGAACTCGTGGGGATATTATTCCATCGAATATCTCGTGTGGTAGATACGTCTCTCGAGTGTCCACGTTGCGATCGGATGGACACAAACATCCCGTTTATCCTCGTTTTCAGAATGTTAGAAGTTATTTGAAAATCCATTTACTGCACAGGAACGCAGAAACGGAATGCGATAAACGAATAGCCCTTTGCGGTCCAAGATACTTTCCTCATTTCGTTTCAGCCAGTTTCTATCAAGTCTGACGCATTCCATGCATACTTCATAAATTCTCCTCAATTTATAACATTTTCATAAATTAAATAAAGAGATATTTATAACCGTGTATACGCGTATTCCGTATTAAAGGACACGAACTACATAAATGTCTAAATTAACCATTTAATTTAGATATTATTAAACGCACCAAAATATAGAGTATAATATAATATCAAATAATATTAATCTTTTAAAGATCTTTTTAAAAGATCTTCTAAAATTGTCTCTCAATAAAGAAAGATAATTATAACATCGTGTTTCAATCAATTACTCTACATCCGCGTAAAGTTTCGAGCTTTTTGAAATGTACAAGCTGCTAAAATTGCCTTTATTAATCTCGGAATGTTTCTCGTTATCTCGCGACTGCACATAAAATCGGTGCGAAACCAACACGATGCGCTCTCGGATACGCGCGAAGTTTATTATTGGTTGCGATATATCCGTGCAGATAAAACGGCATGGCGGGAAACGTGACATGTAGCTCGTATTAGCAAAGTTTGCAAATTACTGATCTGACTCGCACTTGTGCAATAATACGCCTCGAATCGTCACAGCCATGGATAAATGGGTAGAGCGGTGTGCATTCGGCTGACTCAAAGTTAGATACGAGTAAGACAAGCAGCTTTTAATAAACACCATATATCAATATTGCGGATTTGAGAATATATGGTCACTGGACAAAACTGACGCGTTTGAAAGTTCGCTGAGTAAACAGACATGCGTGCATAATCAGATTGCAGTTTCCATGAAATATGGAGTATTCACAAGGCCGCGATTATAGTTATATGATCTCGGGAGATCAGAGGGGAGGGGTGAGAGAGAATACATTTTCAACGCAGTCTGCTGTGAAAAATGAAATGGAATCTTATATAAAATGAGTATTTGCAACAATAACAATTTTTCATGGTACTCACAAAGAATCATGCTGAGAAGAATCATATGAGATAAACATACCACAAAATTAAACTGATAACTTAAATGAAGTGACCTATAGTATATACTGTAAAAATTTAACTAGTTATAGATCTGAAAATAATTTTATTGTACCATCAAAATAATTATAGAACGCTGAAAGTAATTTGAATGTCAAACTTCTATAATTATTTTTGCAGCATTGCTTATCATGCTTGAGTTTCCTAATTAATGTAATTATCTTAAATGATGCAATAAAATTATTTACAGATCTGTATCTAACTATAAAATTTTTAAATACTACATCAAAATTGTTCTTTCCGTGCAATTAATCTATATAATTCACTGTCAATCGATATTCTTAACGTGTATTATGATCGTTACCGTAACTATTAATACTGTTAATGGAAGCGACCCAGTTTTGGTATAATTAATATGAGTTACGACGCCTCGTTTAGATTAATTGAATTCCTCGAGTCGTGATCGTCGTCACTTGTCTAGCGGATGTACCTTTTCTTTACCAGATCGTTGCCACCCACACGTAGAAATCTCACCATAAGGAAGGAGGATTCTATATCATACTTGTCCCTTGTTAAGGCTGATAGCTACAGGTCGAGCTTGCCCATAATTTGTCTTCGACTTTCGACTACAAATTTCGCAGGTTATATTGAATACGTACAGATTAATGTCGCGGATCATATTTCAGACGTTGGTCGAGTAACAAGTAAACCAGTTAAGAAGGATCAGTCTACTCTCGACTTGCTATGCGATCAGTCATTCGGTTGATTGCATGGCAGATTATCCGCTTATATAACTTCTCGTTCCACCCCATCATAATCGCCGACCGCGTTCTCATTAAGCCTTAATGCATTATATAATGAACATAATCAACCCTGTGAAAAATCCGATGGAAAAGCCAGAACATTACGTTTATCAGTGACCTTTGGACAAGCTTCGTTACAAAACGGCATTTTTATTTATAGCTGATTTCATCCCTCTCTGCGCAACGCTTGATGGTAAATGCTTGCGGAGGTGGTTTTTCATAGTGTGTGCAAACAGTTACGAGCGATTTATTCAACCTGATGAGTCATGCCGTGAATACATTAACTCTTTCGTATTTTTCGATATTAAATTGTATTTACGTGACATTTCACCACGTATAAAAGAATATAAAGTATTCTAAGTAAATTGTACAAAAAAAATATTCAAAAGACAAATTTTATTTCACGCATAAAATACGGAGTAATAAAATATTGCACATGGAAAGGATAATTTTACTGAAGTATCTGAAAATTTAGCTAGATACAGTTCTGAAAATAATTTTGTTAAACTGTCAAAGTAATTATGTAACTCAAACTGATTGTTACTAGAATGTCAAATTTTATTATCGTCATACTTGAACGTTTTACATTATAATTATTTTGGTAATTCAACATAATTTTTTCAAATTTATATTTGATTTTTAAATACTTATCAAAATCGATTTTCCTACGTATTTCAACATTTCTTTCTTTTTGTCTATAAATTATATTTTTTTATATTTGTATTCCCCATGATAAATTTGTAGTAACCATTGCTTGCCTATATGTATATTATCTACGCTAAAGTAAAACAATAAATTTAACTCTCTGTACATCAATCAGAGTGAAACAATGTCTGACCATGTACAGACGTATACTACTTCGATCCAATATTTCTCTCCGCTCGCCCGATGAATGTTACCCATTTATCGTTATATATAATTTATTACACTAATTAAAATTAGTCTTTGTCGACAGATAATTCCATTAGCTAGAAGCTACCTTGTTTTCTTCAAAAGATAAAGACATTAAAGACTTAGAAACGACGACGTTTAGATCAAAACTTTGAATTTTCCAGTTCCGGATGTTTCATCTAATTTTAAGTAGTAACCAAGTTACGAGTGCTCGTAGGCGACCTGAATTGCACAATTCTCTGTGCACAGCGTGATGTGGCTACCATAGTCGTGATTCGGGAGCTTTCCTAAGCTTATTCTTTCGCGTGAGCGAGCGTTCAATATAAGTTAACGCTATGAGAGACAGTGGGCGACGGTTAGCTCCCACTTCAACTTTCCCTTCTCACCTAGCAAAGAGCTCGACCACTTAACTGCTGAAGTAGTAGCTAATCACTTCGTTTTATCTTGGTTCTATTGCGCGCGCAATAGTTTTCTTTCACGTACTATTAAAAGTTCAATCATTCTTCGTGCAAAAACTTTTCTGTGTTATCTTTTTACGCCGACGACAATTCATTGGTTATTCTTCGTCCTCAAGAGAGCACTCGGGCTTTTCTTTAAGAACCTCGCAGAGATTTTAATTTTTCTCTAACTGCCTTCCGCAGTTCTTTGCTTTTCTATTAACATTCCTTGACGCGGCAATTGTCAATAAAAAGTTTCATTTCGGCATCGTAGCCATATCTTGCATTTTACGCGCTGTGTCATGGCTTCGAGCTTGGGAAAGTTGAATTGCTGCTGAAGACTATATAAAAACGGTAATATTGTACAGAGCATATTACAGAACCACGGATTTTAATTTTTATGTAACTTATTCGGAGTAAATAGAAAATATATTTTTATTCAAGAGAAAAATTCTCCCTGTTTAATTTTTCGATATTAAATATTTTAATAATCGAGCTTTAAATTTTAATTTAAAAAAAGATAGTTTAACTTTTAGATGTTTTATTTATCGTTTATACAAATGATTTATAAATCATATTTTTTTATCAGATTTAATTTGACATTTTTCACTTAAAATGGATTTCATATAGTTGGAAAATTTGTGTCAAATTTAATACATTTCATACGTAAAGCCTAAACATGGAAATCATTTTTATATTTATAAGGAATTATAAAACCATGAAAAATGATATTGAAATTATTGTTATTATTTCTTTTATATTAATAGAACATCATACTAACTTCGATGATTTCGAAAAACTTCGAAAAGTGGGATCTAAGTTAGCACGACAATTTATTAATATAAAAAAATAATGACAAGTCTAGTAGCTCTTTTGATAGTTTTAAAGTTCCTTATAAAAATCAAAAAGAGTTCCACATATTATAAACTAAAATTAAAAATATGGAGTGTTAACTTCGCGAATTTAATATAGTACTTCCCATCTAAAGTACAAGAAAAAGATAAATATTTCCATTTTTCATTACAAATCCCGTTAGTACAATTCGTATTCTACCGTGTTCAATACATGATAATTTGAAAATAAAATTCCAACAATTACAATTTCAATACAATTTGAATATGTTAAGAAAAACTATTCAACATTTCAGATATATATATATATATATACATATTTCTTTTTCAAATGTATAGACATATACATATATGTACAACTTTTACCATTAATCTCGCAAGAAGAAATAACTAAAGTATGTAAAACATGAGCGAAGAACATAAAGTCTTATACTTAGCCCGCACAATAAAAATCCCTTAAAATATACTCTATTTATCAACTATTTCGCGAATGTGCAATGTAAAGCTACCCAGTTTCTGATCTCAGCCGAGTGGTCGGGTGTAAAGAGCTGGAAGGAATGAATGGTGCAAAAGAGGCAGCCTCCTATGCAAAATAACGCGACGAAAAAAAGAAGATGGGAAGTTTTACGAGTTGGAATTAGCAACGCGGACGTGCTGTGGCGTACGACGCGCCCGCCCGTCGGACCTGCGAGAACTTTTGTCAGGAATTTCTATTAACGACTGCCTACATTGTGCGGATAGGAGTTATGACGATGTATTAAACAGGCCGTGTAACGTCTACATTGATGTCGTCGTCGGCAAAATTACTCGTATAAAACAGAACTTGTTTCGTCGCGATGAGATTTTCCTTGGCTTCCTATACATGTTCAGTATGTAAAGCGAGTTTATTTTATTCCGCTATTGTCACACGACATGTTTATGCATTTAAAAATATACATTTGCAGCAGATACAGTGAAATTTTTAGCTGATCATTGCGGGAGCGAAACAGTGAGCGCATTGGATAAGTACGTCGTATCGCTCCCACAACGATCCGAATTTAAATCCGATTAAATTCGCGATAATTTTTCAGAAACAAGCACGGTTTTGCATAATAGACATTTTAGCATTATTTTTTATTTTTTACTTCTTTTTAAAAAGACAATAATTTATAGATTTAATATGATATGATGAATTTATTTAATATGATATCACAGATTCTATTATATAAAATCATTTTATTCGTGTACTAAAATAGATTTAATTATAAATCTCTACACTGAGAGAATTTTCTTTTTTAAAAATTTTCCCTGAAAATATGGTAGTTGTGATACAATATAATATTTTAAAGATTTTTATCATGCACTTCAATAAAATTAATTAAATTTATTTTATATTTTATAGTAGTTTTATTAATGAATGAGAGAGATTTACATAAATTCTTGGAAATACAATGTTGTTCCACGACTATCATATTTTAAGAATAACTCTATATAAGAAAATATTCTCTTCGTGTATTAAAGCTTAACCTTGAAAGCTTGAAATTTCTTAATAATAAATATCCCAATGTTTTCGATATAATAAGAAAAATTTCAAACAATTTTATCAATTTTGCATTGGTTTAATAATCCATGAGATCTGAAAAATGTGCTCGGTGATGGTTTTGGTAACCGTAAAGCTAACATTCTTCTCCCGTTTCATCGAAGGGTGCAGCATGCGATATTAATAGAGCTTAATTTACCGGATGGATCAATGCATACCATGCGTTCTTCACAGCTCGACGAACTTGCCTGTACCCTCGCAACTGCGTTTCATAACACTGTTACGTTATCGATTCCGCCTGTATTGTGTTCTGGTGTGCTTAGGATTGTTCGGTGCGTTTTCACATCCACAAGGATGAGAGGAGAAACTAATACTAGCTATAGCTCAGCCTCGTAATCGCGTCGGAATCCATCGGCAGAGGACGACGCCGGTCAAGGTCGCGGTGCCACGCGCCGCGACGGCGATTACGCTCGGAGATGCTCGCAATATTTCTTTTAAGCTACTCTTCACCTCCAATCCCGAATGCATCGAATATTTATGCTCAAGTAATCTATCTATATACAGAAGTATGCCAAGCCCGCATTCTTCTTTATTTTATACGTATCTAAATATGAATGATAATCAATTATTAATTCGATAAGTTTATAGTAATAAAGTTAATAGTATTTTATAGATTTAATAATATATAAATTTTATAAATAATCATATATAAATATTGTAAATTTCATAATAGTAAAATATAGTTGGGAAATAATTTTTACATGTGTACCGCTATCATTACAAATAATGAATGAAATATAATGAATGGCGTTATATTTTCTTATTTGTAATGTTAATGGTAACATAATTTTTTTAGTAATCAATAAAATTGAAAACAAGATCGTTTATATTAAATGTATTACTTTAAATACGAAGTGCCATTACGATCTGAATGTTAAGATGTTGAACTATTATATATATTATATATAAATGAATTAATTTCAGAAATATTAAGTGTGGGAAAAAGTTCGTGGCGTTTTTCCCATTAAATGTAATGGGAAAAACGCCATGAACTTTTTCCCATACCTAATAATAATTACATGCCGATATGATTGTCGGATTTTCAATGCAATCAATCTGAAGTAATAATAATCTCCTCAAGTTTCCCAAAATTTTTTGGTAATACTATAACAAATCAACGGTCTTATTTTTTATTTTATTAGGTATTTTCTTATCATGTTACAATTAATCATAACCACTCTATAAGTTTCATGTTGAACTGGAACATTTGAACTGATTAGTTAACACATAAATGCATAGACTTCTAACTAGATTGCTAACTTAATATAATAGAAAGAGATGAACCTGATCCTAAGCTGTTTCAATTCACATATGCATATGTATGCATCCTGTTTGAGAATATCGCGTGAAAACACTAACGTTATCTGTGTGATTTATACATGAAAGAGTGAGTGAATACAAATATGGCGCTGTCTTCAAATATGGAGGCGAAATTGGCAATCTATTTACAGAAGTAGTGATTAGATACCACTACAAAAGTTATCAAAATTTGGTGAAAAAAATAACAAAATTGTAACGAATCGTTTTTTAGTAGATTACTTCTTAAAATCAATAACGAGTAAATCGCGTAACAAATTACTTTTTAGAAAAAAAGAACAGTAATAGTAATGAATTATTTTTATAATTTTTCCAATCCTGATATAATGTTATCACTGCATATTTTTAAAAATCACTGCATATTTTTATGCCAAATCGTATAATTACTTTAGAAAAGTTTTTAAATTGAGTGCAACAGAAGTATTCAATAATCTCTTTTTTATCTCTCCTGTCACATAAAAATGCGAATGTAAATGACACATTGCGGCTAGCAATATATTTATCGCGAAGTTCTAGAAGCGTCAAGGCGAAAAATAATCGAGACGAGAATAAAAGGAGGCCTCAGGTTACTCATGTTCATTCATAAGCCGGGTCAAGAGTAAAGTCTGCTGCGTTATCAGTTCTCATGGGAAGTGGAGAAAATGTTCACAACATCGTAAACTATCTGCAAAATGGTTTTCTCGAGATGTAAAAATAATTTAACAATCGCGTGAAAAACGAAAAATGCGAGTCTTAATCTTTGCGGGGTCTAAGCTACCATATTATACGATTGTCCACATCTACAAGAGTCCTTGAGTCCGTTTCTGTTTTCCTGGCCTCAAATGAGCTAGCAACATGAAATACGACACCCTTACACTTTAGAAAATGTCTGGTTAAGTGAAAAATGGAAATTGCACAAACATGTCCCTGATTCACGTACACTACTTTCAGTCCAATGTATTTCAAAATAAAAACAAAAAAACTAGCATTAAATAATTAATAATAAGGAGGAAAAAATCAGTCATTAAATAAAATTTGAGAAAAGAAAACCAGAAGAAAATTAAAGAGATTTCTACTATTTTTCATCTGTAAAATCCGAAAATTTTTATGTGAAAAATTAAAATAATACAGTATTAATTTTCTGTCATTTGTGATCTTTTTCTCTTTAATTCTGTCTTGCTAAAAAAAGAGAAAGATTTAGGCTGATGAAAATTTAATGGATGGTGTGAAAAAATTTATCAAGCACTTAAAAAGGTTGAGAATAATTATGATATTTCGCGTACGATTATAAATGTTATATACTCCACTTTTATTTCTAAATCACAGATCGATTATTATTCTTGAAACATAGTTTTATGTCAAAATTCTAGAAATATAACTACATTATTAAATTAATAATTATTTTAATATAATAAGCATCTCACAAATTTACAAGAAATTGATTTAATTGATTTTTCGCAATAAAAATTTCTCCTTATTTATTATAGTTTTTTATTTTTATATTAAACTCTAAACGTATTAATATTTTTCTATTAATTAAATTTTCCTTTAAATGTTCGCATTGCAAAAGATTTTAGAATATTAAGGTACTTATACGCGCAATTGATTAGGGGGAAAACAAATTATGTCTCTCGTTATCCGTCAAGAACATCAGATTAGTTAAAACGTGCATGCATAATGCGAAGCTTTGACGTAAGCGCGGGAAAGTGGACCGGCTAAAAGCGCGTGTATGCACTTTAATCGTTCTATGTCGCTGCAAATGAATATAACTTATAATATCCATGCATATTATGTCAAGCATGTCAACGTCATGCGTTGAAGAAACTTAGCTTTATGATAAACATATGCGTGAGAATCTAATTTATCTCTCGTTAATCGCAATAATGAATACAGAAGTGGTACTGTAATAATATGAATAATGTAACAAACACGAGGTCCAGAATTCTGAGCAAAACCTCATTTATTTTTACCGGATTTTCTTACCATTTATTTTTACCATTTATTTTCATTATTCCAAAATACATCGACAAAATCGGTAAATCGCATTAATTAATAAATAAACTGTATTTCTCACGTGACAACAAATTTTTTCTTATAACAATCTCTTTTCTTAATTTAGAACTTAATTTAGAACAATTTTATCGAACTTTCAGTCAATTTAAACGTTTTAATATTTTTCTATCAATTGCAAATTTTTCGTATAAATTTCTTTCTTATCTGATTATGTTGCAGTGGAAAAGATTGTGGAATATTAAGTAACAAAAAACATCGCGTTTTCATGTAGCATGCAAGCTATTGAGCCAAAAATAAAATTACTTTGAAATAATTTCCAACATGTGTCAACTTCAAGCACATAATTTTGCTGTCGTTTCCGGTTTACGGTTGTAGCTGCACGAATAATTCCGAGTGTGCCACTCCAATCGCAAGCGGCATGCGCTTAACGGTCACGCAATTGCAATTAGTCCGTTTCGAAGTTAGAACTTGTCGAAATGTTTTAACGTATGTATCATAGGAACGATTAATTTGATGGTATCACCTGTAGAGTCGCCAAAGTACTCGTGAGAGGAGCATTCATCGTAAACCAATTTCGCATTCCTGTTGTTGAACGAAATAGCAATAACTGGGGCGCATGTCTATTAGCGATGCTATTCCACGCTTTAATTAATCTGCATAGCGCAATAATACTCCTCGCTGGACCAGTCAGAACAGTTATTGGCATGCTCTTATTTTTATCGATTTAATACGACGAATACCATTATTGAGGATTAAATTCATTCGGCTAAAACGCTGGGGACGAAATGCATGTGGCTGACCGAGTCTCACGACGATTTTTACTTCATACAAGATATATTGCAAGTATTTATTGTTATTAACAGCTTTCTAAATTTGTCAAAATTTAAAATAACGAATTTTAAATCATGTTATGTTAAAATAGAATTATAAGAAATACTTATAAAGTTATAATCTTTACAATTATAAGAATAATTAATCAAAAATCGTAATTTTGGTCTTCTATTTAATATAATTTTTTTGGAATATTATCATAAAAATTATTAAAATTAAAACTTATCAAGAAAAATAATTAATAAATTATCAAGAAAATATTTATTATTATTAATAACTCAGTTTGGCAAAATTAAAAGAACAAATGAGTATATTTTAGTTTACTTGTTTAATTAATAAAAGTCCATCATTTGTTTTAATATAACATACTATTGAATAATTATCAGTGGAATGTTGTACCATTCTTTTAGTCAAAATATCTCTCAATTGCTTATATAAATATTATCTTCTGTTCAAAACTTCAACATCTTGCAACTGCCTGATATCATTTGTAGTTTTGAAGAGCAGAATAAAAAAGACCTACTTTATTAATGTCTCCTTCTCTAACGTCTTTTAAACAATTAGAAAATGTCCTGTTAGAAGAACAATATAATAATGCACTGTAACAGTTGCTATATTATTTAAGAACGTATGACTTTATTCCAATAATAGAATCTGTATTAAAGACAAATGGTAGATCACTTCTTTTAATGAAACAAGCAGATAGTATATTTCTCAAACGTTTACATTATTTTATCTATCTCCTGTATACATGTGAATTTCCTACAATTTCGCAATTTTATCGTTGCGATGATACAATATTCTACATTTACCTTCGTTTCCTATTTACATCTCGACAATAGAATAATAAATGCGTCATTACATCGTTCCTAACTTATGCGCTCTTACATAAATCCCAGATCTGTCAATTTCGCGAGAGAGAGAGAGAGAGAGAGAGAGAGAGAGAGAGAGAGAGAGAGAGAGAGTAGTCGTAGTACGGACGGAACCGGTAAAACGGGTAACGGTACGTACGTTCTACTACAACGACTAACGTTAGGTAAGTTAGAGACGAACGGACGTAACCT
>NW_012130097.1:589789-597639 GCF_000143395.1 Atta cephalotes
GAGAGAGAGAGAGAGAGAGAGAGAGAGAGAGAGAGAGAGAGAGAGAGATTGCTATGGCGCCAAAAGGGTTAAACGGCGCGTTTCATCAAGCAACTTGGAAATTGAGCAAGGGCGAAACTCTCCTCTTAATTGTTTCGATTAAGTCGATATGGATTTTCCCGTATTTCGAAAGCTATTATAAGCATTCCACGTTTCTCGAAACCTTCAGTTTCATGCTTGTAATTTTGCCACAGAGAGAGAATTTTCTCGCTATATGTATTTGCATGAATTCTCACAGTAATATTTGCCGTGTCCAGTTTTCTTTGTTTACCGCCACGTCTGTATTCTCCCTGGAAATTTCGGAACGCTCGTAAAAACGATAGCTGATTAGTACGATCATATTTTTCAAAACTTTCTTTCGGAAAGTTATATAGATACATGGAGCAATATTATCGGATTTGTAGTGATACTAATATATTTCTCTTCTAAAATTATGTGATCGAATCTAACGATATTTGCATTTTTCTTTTGAAACACTGTATAATAAGCAATATATTCATATAATTTAATAATGTAATTTCATAATATGCAAACTGCGAAATTAATAAAGATGAGTCATGTTTAAAGCATAAGAACAAACACAGGCTTCAATTAACTTTCGCATTTATTTTTACAAGTATTGTGTATCTTTTCCATGCATATCTCCTACCTTCATTACGAACTTTTCCTCACAAACAAGTTCCAATTTCGAGCTTTAACATTTTTATTCCTTCTTCATTTTATTAAAAAAAAAAAAAAAAAAAAAAAAAACAAAATACAAATTAAATATCATCATATTTTCACACAAATTTTCATATTCATACATTTTTTGCTCGCTGTAATTCTTGCAAGTTATTTTTATATCTCATCGTGCACTTGCTCTTAAAGATATCATATTAAAAGTACCGAAAAGGATGAAGGTCACGGAAGGATCTCATGCAAATCTCATGCAAATTGTCTCGGTGCGGAAATAGCATCGACTGCGATCGCTTTGAGAGAGAAGAGTTAAGCCGACGAGACACCCATCATCTTGGAAAACGTTACGCCCCGGCGATCAGCCGTCACCTTTTTCCTCTAACATGCAGAGGACGAGCGGAATGAAAAGGATTCGAATTAATATGCATCCTGTGGAGAGGTAAAATAATTCTGCGAATCCTTTGTTCACCCTCTGTTACGTCTTTTCATAGAATGACATTAACGAGTATAACATGAGCATTTTCTTGATATAAGAAATGTGTTGAGCGATTGATGACATATTGAGAAAAAGCGTTTAATATTTGTGATTAATAATTGCATGGTAAAATGAGTAGAATGCATTTTTATAATTATTACTGCTATAATGTTAACCAATAATAATTGAAATTCTACTTAAAAAATATATAATTGATACTGAAATTACTATAAATTTTAGTAATTGCAACTATTTTCTCTCTCAGTACCATGATTAGAACAGAAATTGTCATAAAAATAAATCTCGAGAATTTTCTTTTTTTCTGTAAATGATAACGCATTTTTAGATTTTATTTATTCTGTTTCTCTACCTCTTGTCATCTTTTTACAGAATAAAAGTAAAACGCGACAAATATACATATATAATAAATTATTTTTCACACATTTATATTCTCTGTTTTTTATTAACATATTTTGACCACTATTTCAAACTGTTTTATAAAACATATTATGTATTTACAAGATAAAATCGTACATAAGATTTAGAAAAAATACGTTCGGATAATTCGTATTTTCGCAAAATTTTAAGTTTCGCTCACATTTCTAGGGCACGATATCTTTGGGAACACGTCCCTACATGGCAAATGGCCGAAGAGTCGCTTTCTCAGCACGTTATTCGACACTTATATCGGCGGAACTTCCGGCCAGGCGCAAACTTGACCGCAGGCGCACAAGAAGCTGCTATATGTTCCTTGAAATTCAACGCGCGTTTACCTTTCGCTCGGGGGGTTTTCATTCTAACATTGTATATCGTATAAAGCCTTGAAGCATCTGAACATCATATCTCGTGGGAGACCGCACTCAAGTATTGTAAATTTTCCGAGCAAGTTTCAATAATAAACAATACATTCGTAGAAAAATTAAAACTTTTTTATATTGTATTGCTTTATTATTATATTATCATATCATTTTATTTTACAAATTATATTTTAAATCATAAAACACTATAAAAATGAATTGTTGCACCTTGTATTGTCAATTAAGAACTTTTATATTTAATAGAGAAAAATCGCTGATATTGATATAGGTTTCTTAAAGACACCCCCTTATTTTTCGGAATTTAGTCAGATGCTCATTTTTGCTTATCTAATAAAAAAGCAATTAATTATCGCAAAATTACAAAAAGTATTATAAAAACTGCTATAGATATATGCTAGAAGATACTTTCTAATTTGTATGTTTCTGAAGGTTTATTTTTAGCTTTTGTTTAAACAATATTATTTTAAAACGAAGTTGTATCGGTAACCTTCCTCTATAAATATAATTTGAAGATTTAATATTGATATAATTATATAATATTAAATATTTAATATTAATATAATTTAAATAAACTGAGAATTATAAAATTTTCAAAAAATATTATTAAACACTAAGATCCGCTTTGATCGAACGGCTCTCTTTGCTTATATGTATTATTTACATATAAGTACTCAATTTTATTATTGACAATTTAAATATATAATTTAATTTTGTATTAAAAATCTTATACCTTTAATTATTTATCATTTCAAAATTATTACTAAAATAAAACTATTTACCAATGCTATATTTAAAGCAGCCAAAAATCATTATCGAATTTGTCGAAAAATTTACGTTAAAATTAAAATGAGAATTTTTAGAATATTATTGTAATATCTCTTTCAAATTCAAAATGGTACATTCGCATATTCATGAAGCGTGTGTCAACGATATGTCTCGATTGCATAGAAATCTAATTATTGGAAGATAATCTCGCAACTCAGGTTTACTGCTCATTTCACGGTAACAAGACACGATAGACAGATGCTATGCAATATAGGCGGTGGAGAACAGAATGAACAGTGAAGGAGAAAGGGATGCATAGATTATCAAGATCCTCCATATCTGACCATCATAGACGCACACGCAAAATGCGATCCTGTTTGCATACTCGACATGCCTCCTATATCACGATAATAGATCAACATCACCGACCGGACGATATGAGTAACCTCAAACTGCGCGATTCAATTCGAATACAACTCGATAGACTCGCTGTAATTTGGATAGCGAACCGGAATTCTCTCCAATTTTGCGAAAACTGCGCTAAAATCACGTGGGATTGTAGTAATTAATTAGGTTGTTAAGCCAATCGTTTCCACTTGTTATCACGACATTTTTCATATTACAAGATCGATTTTGAACGATGTAATTACTTGTAATCAAGTTAAATGAAATTGCCTTCTACATACGATACTCGATTCTCCGATAATTTGAAAAATTGATTTTACTTTGCTTGACATCTAATGCCTATTATCTAATGACTTCTTGTGCAACATTTTATAATTTGCGGCGTTAATAGAAAAGTGACACAGCTCAAAATTAATAACTTTTTAGTAGAATTTTAAAAACATTTTAATTAAGAGAGCGAATGCATAATTTCATTTCTTTCCATGTTGTACTTTCAATTATAATGTATTCGTATTATTAATAAAATTATATGTCATAAGTTTTCAAAACGAAGCCTCGAACATTATAACTTTAATACAGAGTTATGTAAATTTTCATTATTTAAAAAATGCTATTTTTTTACTTTTTTAATCAACTTTTATCAACTGTCATTTTCCTATCAACGCGAGGCAATTTTTTTTCAAAATATAAATTCAAATAACTATAAATAACTATAAATTATAAAGTTAGGGAACATTCTGAATATCTAAAAATATTCATCGATTATCCACACTATATAAATTTTATACGTTTGCAATCGTCAATTGGCCGCGTTCCCACGGCTTTAATAACTTTTAATTGGCACCGAATATAATTTCTCGCACCGCGAGCAAAACTATTCAAAATCTTCTATAGTTCTGAACTAATCCTGCGAGAACATCATCTCGAATATTTGACGCTAGATTGCAATGTGACCCTATTTGCATCGCGATGTGTACTGTGATGACGTTGCAATTAGCAACACGTCGCGTAATGGCAATTAACGTTTAACGCGCATCAAGTCGAGAACCTCAGTCAGAATGCATTCTCCCCCCGAAAATTCGTTGCACTAAATTTGCAACACGTTGTACGTGACAATGCGGCATAATGAATACACACAGAATGGTACTGAAAGCAATCTTGCTTTCGACAGTAATTATATTATAATACGCGCAATTTAATTAACTTAATGTTTTAATTTATTAATTTATTAATTTAACATTAAATAAATTATTAATGATGTTCAAAACTTTTCCTTTCAAAAACTGAAAGAAACTAAATCCATTCAGAACTTTGCAACATAATCCTTATATAATTTTTATAAAAATAATGAAGGAAAATAAATATTTTAACTTGTAGAAAGTCCAACGGACTTATCAGTATGTAGTTTCAGTTTCATTAAAAATAAAATCATTCAAAGTATGATTTTTCTTTCAAAAACAAAAAAAAATTAATTAAAAAAGTCTATTCATAATTTTTTAACATAATCCTTATATACAATTTTTGTACAATAAAGGAAAATAAATATTTTAATTTGTGAAATCCATCGGATTTTATCAATAATTTCAGTTTCGTTAACGATATTCAATGTTTTTACTTTCAGATATTCTACAAAGATAATTCAGTCATAACTTTGCAACATGCTCCTTATACAATTTTGATATAAATAATAAATGAAAATATATTCTATTATAAAATATTTATTAAAAATAAATATTTGTAGAAAATCTGGTGTATTTTTTATTAATATACTTAATAATACCTAATCGGTATTTAGTTTCAGTTTTATTTGCTCCGCATCGTATAAAATAAAAAATAAAAAAATCAAGAACTGAAAAATGTCACCGACGTGTATATTCTTTCATATAATTTTTATGATAGTCGGATATGGGACAGACATACACGATACTTTACGACGCGCTTTTGTCGCGTATGCCATCCGTTATCGCAAATTGAGAAACAGGATCTCGACACTGGAAAAGCGAATCGCGACAACGAGTGTAGTAGACCGTGCCGGTTAGTTACATTTTACTGCATCTCGTTGTTGCACTAATGAACTTCGCGATGCAAGTGGAGTAGACCGACGCACCTGTCTGACTGCGGTCAACCGCATCTTCTGCAAATAAGACGCGAGTCGTCCTGCGTGCATATCGTCGTATATGTAAACATTAAACATTGAAACATATATATATATATATATATTTTTAAAAATCTTTTAAAGTTTTCGGTCTTACGATGTGATTGGATTTTAATTTTTATCGTTGAATTAGATTTTTTTTTGCAATACATAAAAATAAACGTATCCTTTATTTTATATTTATATCATTTGTATTTAAAGAATCAAGCTTGTAAAGTATGCATGAGACTAAAATTAAAATCTTGTCGGTCACTATTGTAACAAGTAAGAAATTTTAATCGAATTATTTTTAAATCGACAATTAAATAATAGTTTCATATAACAACTTAAAAAATTTTGTCATAGTTGATCAATAATTATTTTAAAAAAACAATATATCTCTCTTACTCTCTTATTTTTAAAGCATGATCAATTAAAAAATTTAAATTTATCAGTAAAAGAGAAAAATTAATTTTTTCAACTTGACAAGAAAACTTATTGATTAATCAAATAATATTGACAAAAAGAATATATTATTAACATGATAATTTTATTAAGATTTAAAAAACAATCATTTTTTTTGTAATTTTCGTTTCACAATCCTTAAAAAATTGTGTATATGAAATTAGCACGGTATTTTATTAATTTTTAAAAAATAATGATTGTTCTGAGCATTTTCCATTGTTCTATTGTTCTTTTAAAAATAACTAAATGTTCTGCATTTTTAAAAAATCTTTTATAAAAAAATCTTTAAAGAAGGTTATATCGTGCTGGAACATGAAATTAGTATGGCATTTCTTTATTTTTGATTTTTTTATATTAAAAATACAGAACATTTTGTTATTTTTGAAAGAATAATAAAATGGAAAGTGCTACCGGAACAATTATTATTTTTTGAAAATTAATAAAATGCCGTGCTAACTTCACAGACACTAAAAAAATTACTCTCTTTGAATGACGATTTTTATATAATTTTTTATGAAGTTCAGTTAATTTATTTTTGCTGATTGATAGGATAATATTTACCTGATGTATTCTTAATAATAACTCCAAACTATCTTTTGAATTGTATCGCTTTTGAAATAAGGGAGTGATATATAATTTACTAAAACTTTAAATTTCTGTAACATAACGTTGTAATAAATTGTCTTAATACTCTTATGTGATTCCATTACTACCTTTTTAGAACTTCAGAAGCAAAAAAATAAATTTAAAAAACAATAAAAATTCTTGCAAATTATATATTTACATATTATTGACATATTTGACATTTTTTTGTTATAACTGTAAATATAGCTTATTTTGTTTTTAGTTATACACAATTAATTCCCTGATATATTTAATAATTAACAGAAGAGTTAATAATTAACAGAATAAAAGAAGAGTTTTCGGTATATTTTATGATTCTATACATTATATAAATATTGTTTTATTAAAACCTATTCGAAGAGTTATAATTATTTTTATTGCTATTTATAACGCTGTTAAATCAAACAAAAGAATATCAAAATAAAACAAAGACAACGAGGCAGATGCTGGAAACAGATAATTTCCATATTAATATATTTTGCAAGAATTTTTATTAGGTATTTTCTCGCTTTTGACGTCACAATCTGAGGTAGCAGTTGTGAGTGAACAGAAGTATTAAATTAAAAGTAACAAGTGATGTGTGTTGAATGTACAAAAATTCGTAATATCGCACTTTTGCTGTCCGTGTTAACAAGTAATAACGAATTTGATTGGATACACTCTGTGCATACTGGTGCACACATTAAAGCCGTCGTACACAAATTGACATAAAAATATGCGTTTAATATAAAAACGGATTAAATCATAAAATCTTCAATACATTTTATTATGCTGTTAAATAAAATCTGTATTTAATAATTCAAAGTATTTGCTTTTTATTTTTATACAATACAAACTAAATCAGTATACAATGGCTTTAACATACACTATTTAATGTAGACTCTTAATCGAATTCGCCATAAGATTTTGCCATAAGATTTCTAATTCCAAATTCAAATTTTATAAATTATTATTATTCCACGTAAGTTTTTATATCTCTATATTTGATACAAAAAAAGGCACATCGATCGGATAACCGAGAATAACATGAAAGGAAGCTATCAATTCTTACATTATTTTCTTACGACGTATCATCGTTCGCGTTTTTATACGAATGGTTAACGAACGACTCCTATAAATTGATTATCGGTCGATTCGTATTTTCCTCCTATCGAGGTTTTTTATCTCATTGTTTTCTGAATTAATGTGATCTCAAATAATTAATTACACGAATTAAAGACGCTGAGGCACGTCTTTCATAAAATATCACTATCTGTTCCATTAGAAAATAATTTCGTTTTAAAATGAAATTCTACGTGTAACTTTAAAATAATAATTTATATAATCCATATTTGTGATTCAATTTATTTCCCATATCTAAGATTTACACACACACACACACACACACACACACACACACACACACACACACACACACACACACACACACATATATATATAATAATAATAA
>NW_012130097.1:598644-623543 GCF_000143395.1 Atta cephalotes
TAAATCTAAAAAGTTCAAACTTTTCATTTAAGAGAAACTTAGCCCTTGTGTCCTCAAAGAAATATCTTTCTCATATGTGTCTTACGAGTTCTATGAACGAGAATGTTCTTTGAGCTTCCCATTGCAAACGGCGTGTTCGATAACTCAAGTAAGCTTTGATTTATCGTTATCGTGGTGACCCATTTATCTTTTGCTTCGAAGTCGGCCAATTTAATACTTTTGTTTGTCCCAGGTTTTCTCGCACCAACAACGCCAACCATCCATAGCACAATGTGGGGCAGGAATAAATTCGATCATTCGCGATAATGTCGATTCGTTGCGTACAAGAGCAAAGAGAAGAACTTCCATTTTTTTCCATTTCGGCTCATTATTCTCGTATTCTGTTTTCTGTTTGTATTCTATTTTCAGACGAATAAATCGATCAGAAACTTGCATAAGCAGAAAATATAAACACAAATGATTGATTCTTGATTCTATTAGATTTGCGATCGACTTTAATATAATTTCAGGAAAACATTTTGAATTATTTATTGTTGAGCAATATTGCTGTTTTATAGAAAAGTTTTTATTTGCTTTTATAAATCATTATTAAAAATTGATGCATTAAAATAATAATTAATTTCAAATAATAATTATTAGTTTCAAAGATGTAGGGTGTCAAAGTTGAGAGAAAAATTTTTTATTTTTAAAAATTTCCAAAAAATCACATGAGTTATTTTGATAAAAGTTTATGTTTAAAGTTTCAAATGATTTAGAAATTAAAAAAAAAGAAATTTTTCCTTTAACTTTAACAACTCGTATCTTAAGTTGTATAAAGTTTTTATCTTGAATATGTGTGAAGAATCACTTCTTAAAATCTTTTCAGTATTTAGTAGCTATTTTATATAAAATAGTATTTTAATATTAATAGTAATTACGCGTTTTGATCCTATGCTTTTTGCGTAGGATCTTCAATAATTACAAAAATTCAATAATTACAGTATCAGACATTTGTTATATAAAATATAAACTAATTATCACAGTCAATTATAATAGCATAAATCAGGGAAGACATATTGATATTCATACGAAGTGTGTGTTGATTGACACACTTTCTATGAATCTCAATACAGCTTTCCTAATTTACAATCGATACTGCGATAATTAGTTTGTATTTTATGTAATAAATTCATCTGATATTGTTTTGGATTATTCAGGATGACCCAAAAAGCGTTGGGTCTAATTATTTCTGAGGTAATGCAATTAAAGAATTTTAATGTATACACGAATATTTAGTGTTCTGATTTTAATATTTTCATTTATATTATTTGTATCCTTATCTTTCTAATATTTTACTAATCGTTATTACTATTTTTTTTAATGAAAATAATATTCAAAGTAATGTTAGTATATATTATTACAATTATATAAATACATTTTAAATTCTGCTCTTTCTTTGCCGACGGTCCGAAAGATTCTTATCATATCACGAAAATTTTGCTTTTTCAATAGAACGCGACGAATTGGTCCAACAATTTTTCTGCATGCTTCGGTTTCTCTCTCGCGATTATTTTCATCTGACGCTCGTCAGACCACACCTTTATTTCGTTTTTATCTATCTTGTTCGAATTGCCGCTTGTATTATCGCTTATTACCGGTCTTTCATCGACCAGCACACAATGGCGATACATTCATTGTATTGTTTAGCATTGTGATGCCATCTTCTATACCATCGATCATTCTCTATTTCGAGTGATTTCGAGTGATTTCCTTTTCACTAGTGTGATATGCCATGTGATACGTTGGATATATTCCGCTATCCCAGTCATAAACAAATATGTTCAACTAATCGTCGAAATTGTAGTCTGTTCCTGCATATCCAATTAATTTTTCCTATTCCTGCTACTCTTAATGGTTTCAAATCACGCAAATCTGATATATTATCAGTGAAATTAAACTTATTAAACAAGCCATGTTTCTCACAGTTTGACAGAATGGATCAAAAGATAAAACATTAAAGTACGATAAAAATATTCTTTTAAAATGTTATTTAAAATTTTCTATTTTCTATTTTATTTTTCGCAACATACTGCGCATGTTAGTCGACGAAAGTTTTGTAACACAACACTCTTGATGAAAAATGGTTATCGATCAGTTTGATAATCCGCTGACTATGCAATCAGCACGCCAATTTATCCATGCGCTCTCGTCAGATTCTCAGTTCTTTCTTGTCTGATCGTGTTTTCCGGAGATATAAACAAATATGAACCCGAAAGAAGATATTCGCAAAAACTATTCATAAATAATAACAGTAATATTATATTAATATTATTAAGATGTTAATAAAATACCTATTTCTATATGTATTACTTTATTATTATCGTTATCGTTTGTGAATTGCCGATCAGTTGATGACTGTTTTTAATCCCTTTTCATTTCGTAAACTATTCGCTCAAAATAAAACTTGGTCTATCAGATAATGTATGTATGAGAAATCTTAAATATTATTAATTTAATATCTACAATGTTTAAATCAATGTTTAAATAACACAATCGAATTATATTAAATTAACATTCAAATAATAAAAATTTAATACAAAATGTTAATAAAAATCGATTTTACCATAAATATTTATTCTTTGTTGCGTATTAACTATTCATAGTACTTAGAATTTTGAAGGGCATAATGGATACATGTGATTGTCGTGATTATTATACATCCAAATCACAGTAACATGAGTTATATGAGTTTCGATATATATTAATTAATATTTACTTTCCCGTTGCTTTGGTTGCAAGCATTTCTCGTTATACACTACAAGTAAACATAGTATATGTAATTTGACATATCCCGCGGGTATACTTCGTGATTATGTAACAACATTGCAGTAAAATGACCCGCGATTTCCAATCATTATCCGTATTATATCGCGATATTGTGAATAAGATATGAAAAAATATGTTGTGGTAATATGGCTAAACTAATACAAGCGTTTTTTATTGCCCGAACATTGATATTTATGAATTTCACGAACCAATTTCAGTGTAACTTGTGTTCAGTAACACAATTCAATAATGCTTTAATCTTACAAAAGCTTGTTTGAACAAAAACAAAGCTTTTAAGTCTTCTGTAACGATAATCGTTCACGACTGTTAATGTAAAACTTAACTAATCAAGTAAAATTTCTGGCATCATAACATCCTTACTATTAGTAGAAAAAAATTTTGTCTGGTTAGTATCAATGTATCTATAAATTTTTATATAAGAAACTTCACTACATCATTTAATTTCTTCAATTTTTCATAAATTAGGTACATTATTATACTTATAAGCGTCTCGCAACTACATTTGTACATTTGATAAAAGAATTAAAATTTTGAAACCTAAATGCCTAAATACAATTTATTGGGTAATAATATTGGGTATAAATATAAAATATTCTCAATTTATTCTCTCAAAAAAATATTCTGACGATAATAAAAACCAAAGAAAAATAACTAATAAAGTATTTATCCGTTGAGAACCAAAGCTTTCTAATAAAATAACTTATGGAAGATCTTACTTTCTAAAGGTTTTCAGGGTCGCTAAATTTAATTCTGGTACCACATTTCTAAAATTCAAATTTCAAAAAAAACGATTTGATTGTTGTAAAATTCTGTTTTAGGTTTACGGTATTTTTAATTTAAATATAGCTTGTCAAATTCAAAAAGATAATAACTACCATAAACAAAAATCTAATATCATAGTATTAATAAAAGTTTAAAATTCAGTTTGGAAATTAATACTAATCGTATATGTATCTGTGATAAGCTTCAAATAAAACGAAACTGGAAACTTGATGTTATTTCACAATTTAAAAACTTTCTAAAACCGAGTTTTATGATAATCAAATAATTTTTTAAATTGAAATTCCATCCATCCATATAAAACATATATTTAAAATTTTTTTATTTTTGTATTCAGATTCGAATAAAATATTATAAAATTACCCCATAGGCAAAGTTTCATAAAAAATGAATGAACAGTTTAATAAAAGGGAGTGACGAGATCGCTGGTTCACAAAGGAAGTTAAAATATTGTTATGAAAATAAATATTAACAATACTTTTCAATAAAACTGTTTTTTAATTCATTTTTCGTTAGATATAGAACGTTTATGTCAATTGTTGGAAGTGCTTTTTACTTATGATCAAGGTATTTTTTATCAAAAGTTTCATTGTTACAATTTACTAGCAAGAAGTATCATTTTGATTCAAATTCAGGTTATACAGTGTCACCCCTCTCTTGGAATACATTCAACGTTTTCTCTTGCGCGCATATAAACATTCCATGCACTCACCTACGCTCACACAACTTGCAAAAGTACTTCACGAGAACTATTTCTGTCGTCGGCTTTTCGTTTGACGATGCAAGTTTGTCTTTCCAACGGCGCGTAAGTTACCCTGGGAAATCCAGGTTTCGCAATGGATATCTGATCGAGGGATATCCCCATGAGCAAGAGGCGGAATATGATGCGTGATCTATAGTGTGATCGCGAATTCAAACACTTAAATAAAATTGTATAAAATAATGATATAAATTATCATGTACCATATAAACTATATCGTATTGAAAAGGAATTTAAAGGTATAAAAAAACGTATTAACATAAATATTAAAAATATTAAAAAATACATATCTAAAATAAAACTAGAAATGCAATTTTAAATAAATATTTCGTTTAGAAATAAAATATATCTGTTTCTTATGTGAGAGAAATAATTTAGAGTTCTTTAATTAATTGACAAATTAATATTTTAAATTTTATTTATTACTGTTTATTTATTAAGTCATTACTTTTCATAATTTTGATAGCTACGTTTTAATACTCTCGATAAATTTTCTGTAAAATTATTTTTGAAATTATTATAAAACCTGCTATTGTGAGGAGAAAAAGAACTTCTCATTTTCTCTTGAAAATTTTGTATGGGAAACATACTTGCTGAGCAATCTGTCTAAAATTTGACACACGATATGCGTTATATTTCGTCGTACACGGGTGTGCATATGTAAGCGACATCATATCGATTGTTCCTGAAAAATATACATATTCCTCGTTCAGGGTGAGAATGATTTATGAGGTAAAGCGTTAAATCTTAACCGAATTGAGATAACGCGAATGCCACTTCGCTTCGAGCTGCTTGTTATTCTTCATCAGAAATGTCCACGATGTATTAGAGCCATAATGATTTGCGGTCTATTTATACACATATCAATGATGTATCAATTCCTCTGCCATTATCTTCACATCGCGCAAATTTATTCTGTAATACTTTAAAGCATTTAAATAATTTGAATTTCGCACTTCATTCATGTTATTAGACAAGTATCTTTATTAGTTATTATCTTATCTTTATTAGTATCTTTATTAGTTATTATATTATAGCGTTTGCTAATTAGATTACATAGCTCGAATTATCGGTAAAATGTCTGCTAAATTCTCTAACACAGGAATGGACCAAAATTCGCTAATTGGACATTAATTAATATTAATTGATATCATAATATTTAATAATCTGAAACAGTACTTTGAAACGAATGAATAATAACTTGATATAGACTTGATTAGACATACGAATCATAGTTGATTAAATTTAAAAAATCAGGAAATATTGAAAAGAATCTAAAAGTATTGTAATATAATAATATGAAGATACATTAATTAATTTTTATATTAATTTTTATATTAATTTTTATAGATACGCAATATGCTTAACATACGATAAACACAATAGAAAATATTTTCCATACATATACAGTAGAAAAAAATTCATATTGCCGGTCTTTAAAATTTTTGAATTAAATTTTTAATATAACTACGTATTAATTTAATATTATGTTAAGCTGATATATTTAACATTTTTCAATATTAAAACAACACAATTTATAGTAAATAAACGAAAATAAAAGTAAATAAACAAATAATATAAAAATAATATATTAAAACGTAAATTCTAAGTTAAATATATTAAACATGTTAATTTAACATATCATAAAATGTAATTTTATTTAAAAAAATAAGCTTCCACAATTTATTTATGAATTCTTAGTCAGTTATGTTTTTTGTGTACATTTTTTTGTTAACATTTTTACATTTAGATTATCCTTTAATATATTCAGTTTGTGTTAAATTAACATATAAAAATTTAAATAAACACGAGAAATGTTTCAAATGTGTCAAATTTAATATACAAATTTTTCAATTATGTATAAATAATCAATACATTGATTAACTATCTGAAGCTAACTATTTAAACTATTTAAAGATTCTAATAAAAAATTAAAAAATATTCTCTCTTTCTCTACGGATAATCTTACATGCAAAAAAATTAATACCTGCGGTATCAATAATTGTTCTTTTAATATCAATCCATTTTGTTAACTAAATGCATAGAAATTTGTCTTGATAGCAGCAGCCGATAGGACAGTTCAGTAAGATGTTATCCGTGTACGACCGGCGAACGCATTGGGGACGCATAGACCCTGCTTAGATATCGAGTAGAATTTAATCTCGGATTTCGGTGACAACGAGACTGCGGATTGGAGCGTAAAAATTTTGACTGATTAACAATAAGTTGATCCGCTTGAGAATCACGATGTAAATAACGTGAAAGTATTATTTGCGAGAGAAATATTAGTGCAAATCAAAATAAAAATAAAAATATGATTTCAATGTACAGCACACGTAATATTCATCACATATACATTTATTTCTAGCAGAAATTAAAAAGTTTTCTCTGTATAGGTTCACATAAAACAGATTATTGCAGTAAAAAATGGATTTAATTTTAAATTAAATATTTTCACATATCTTTTCATATATTTTTCGAAAATTTGTTTTTCTTTTGCTCGTAGCATTTGAAAATGTTGTTCCACACTTCACGATTATTGCCTCGTAAAAATATAATTCCGTTTTATTTGATAATTTCGAATTAATGTGCGAAATAATATGCGTTACAAAAAAGAACACTGCACTTTATTTCGAGACACAAGATATCATATCACCACTTACAAAATTCATTTTACGAAACTTAACCTCGGAATTAATTGGAATGTTCTTTGACAGAAACAACTGGTTTTAACGAAATCGAGCGTGCATCTATTTATTGATCGTTAACAGCGTTTCTGGAGTAACGTAATTTCGCGCGAGATAACGAGCTCTCGATCGCAAACAGTTGAGTAAGAAAGATCGTGTTTGTTTCCATTATATGGGATATTTCATATTTACTATTGTTTGTTTACTTATTTTCTTCCACTTTGAACATTTTCAATGAAACGTCAAGACTTAAAAACCGACAATTTTTAAATGACTTATGAATAAAAACAATAGGCTCGTCGCATACCAAACTTCTAAACTGTAAATTCTATTACGAAGTATTATTTCTTGTTTAATTTCGAGTAAACTTTATTGTAACAAATTTTCAATTCGAAATTGAATTACCAAGAAATATGTAATACCAGAAATATGATTTCAAAGGAATATAGATCTATAAAAGCACTTTAAGCGCATCTCAACATTTTCACCTGAGGCGAAATGACCGGCAAAGCTCTAGAGGTCTCTCATTTTCCTTGGTATCGTTGCAATACCTTATCTTATAATAATATAATGTCCGGGTGCAGGCTAGAAGCGTGTAATTGCGGTGGCTGTGTTAGAACAGGTGCTACGAGGAATTTTCTCGCACAAAAATCCCTCATTGTTCTCGAAAAGAAATTGCACGGCACAATAAGGCGAAAGAGCCGTAGATTTTCTGGACTCTGGAGAATGAATGTTAATTGGTTAAAAAAAAAGTTTTACTGCTTAATAGCTAATATATTATTTGCAACGTATTTGAAAATACTGAGTATTTGAACATTTTAGTATTCAAACAATACATTAAATTATTATTACACTCAGAAAAAATAAAAAGGTGACAAAAAATTGATCAAATTCCGTGGAAATATTCCACACTCAGATTAATTCTCCACGCATTTCATATATAAGTTTCTATATCTCCAGCACTGTTTCTATAATAGTACAATATACAGATTATTTATTTTTCAATTAATTATAAAATATGATATATGAACAGCGTAGAATAAATTATACAAAATTTATCATCAATTGAAATAAATATAGTATAATTATTGCAAGTGAGATAATGGATAATTTATACGATTCAGTTTTAGATGTATTGTTTTAGCTTTCAGCTAAATACAAATGATATAAACGGCGGAAACAAATAAATGAGATTACGATATACATTATTGATATTTTCAATTGCAAACGATCATCGTGTGCAAAGCGGAACTTATAGTTTCAGGTCATACAGTCGCAGCAATCGTATTATCAAAGTCGATACCTCGAGGCTTGTGCTATCCTCCACCTATTCATCAAAATCGATCATGCATCGTAGACGTGGATTAGCCATCATTAGTATGCAACTTTGAAGGGATCATATCTCATGATCGAAGTGTATAATGACGTAAGAAGGTGGAATAAATCTGTCATTACATTAACTTTCCCTCACATCACATTGAAGATACAATAAAGTCCTCCGGCTCACTTCATCTGAGAGATATCATTCCTTTTTGAACGGTTTTCTGTCTGCTTTATGCGCATCTGTTCCCCTAAGACAAGGGGTATATGACACGTAAAACTAAGCCACTGGAAATCAGAAACTGCAAATAACGACAGTAAAAGAGAAAAGGAAAAAAAATGAGAGAGCTGCGGACCGGTAGATAAAAAGCTTTTACTCTTCGAGGACAAAAGCGGCTACTATCTGTGATTAATACATGAAGCCGGATAAATTGGATATTGTTAAAATTTAATATAAACAACCCATAGTGTGTAAAAATATGTATGATGGATCAAAAGTTTGAATATAGTCGAATATTTTATAAAGCATTTTTATAAAAAATGTTTCGTGTCAAAGCCTACTCTGTATATTACATTATAATATATACTGTATATTACATTAGAAAAGAAAATTAAAATATTCTCTACAGAAGAAAACAGCTGCTATATAATAATTTTAATTTCTTATATTGCTGTTAATTTCTTGCAATAAAACTCATTTTTCGTGCTTGAATTTTTTGACTTGCCGCATCGTTTTCAATATACAAAAATCTATAAGAAACTTAATCCATTCAAAATAATTTTTACTGTAAACTAGTGCAATCTAAATTTGCGGATGTAACGTGGAGTAAACCGAGACGAATCGGATTATATAGAACGAATCAAATATAGCTTTGAGATCGTTAGTCAACAGTTGAATTTGTTAGCTGTTTTATCGTACTAGTTACTTTTGCGCGAAACTTCCACTGGAAACAATAGACAATTCTATATTGCGATTCAATGTCAATAAACGACAAAGCATAAAAACTGTGAATATATAAAAAAATTTTGTCTCTAATAATAACTTACAATTCCAAAAAAAAAAAATCACGAATTTTGTGGCTTTGTAATACAAAGATATGTTGAAACATTTTTACAGTGTTTAGCTTATTAAATCAGTCTAGTAAATTGATAAACTGCTTTATCCCTCAACTTTGAGATAATCGAATAATTCCTTCCTTTTTATTTTTTCGTTGTACAATAAGAAATACCATGTGTATGTGTTATTTTATTATATACCTAAAAGTAATTAATTCAAAAATTAAGAATTTAAATAAAGCTTAATAATAAAATTTTTTATTACTTTTTTATCAATAAAGAGAAATTGATCGAATTTGTCTCGGTTTAGCCTAAACTGAATTGTTTGACACCTTTGACAAAGATATTTATAATCGAGTGGATCCAATAGACACATCGTCAGCTCTGAAGAGTTAAAACTCTTACCATAATCTAGAATCATTGCTTTAATTTAACAATTAAAACTGCTTTGGAATCTAAGTTGCGCGTGAAAATAAGAGAAAACACAAATGCAAAATCTAGCGCTCGTATCGAACGAATTCCTGGTAATTGAGAGCATCGATCGCATCTTTTGTCGAGGACCATTTAGTTATAAGCATAGAATGTCGATTCATTAGGAGAAACTACAGTTCAACGTTTCCTTCAAGCGAGAGACAGACACCGGGAACAACTTACTCGCGCGTGCCCGACGAAGCACAAAGATGATAGGCGACGATGTAGATAGCAAAGGCAGGATCCATTCTGACATTTCTTTACACATCGGAACGAACGTTAACGTTGCATCCTTCCCGCATCCTTCCCTCGCGACTGTCCGCGTGCTATAGCAGCAATTGCAACTACGAGAATGCAACCGTGATGTTTCCGACTCGCGCAGTAAGTTCGTTACGAATTCTCGTGCTCGAAGTTTCGCGTCGAATGCCACTACGAATACGTTACGGTGCACAAATATACAAGACGAAATGTAATAATCAGATGTGCGTATTCAGGAAATTTTCGATCTTCTTCACACACTATTTGGATCTTTATTTATTAAAGATATGTATGTCACATCTCGAAACATTATCAAAAATAAGTAAAAATTTTGCATATTCTATTATTTCGCCTGAGTATCCGTGTAAAATTTAAGTACAATTCTCTTACTGATTAAAAAGTTATTTAATTTCTTGTTTATCTTGATTCTTATGTAAAATTGCATTTTGTAATATTTATTTACAATGAGAAAAAGATTATTTATTTACGATAAGAAAATGATTTTTTTTTATGATTATACAAATTTTTAGACAGATCAAAGAAATGTCTTTAAGATTTAAATCTTTTCTATTTCCTTTAATTTTTTAGATATTAAATCTTTGTTAAGTATATTTAAAATATTTATACAAGTTGCTTCTCTCTCTCTCTCTCTCTCTCTCTCTCTCTCTCTCTCTCTCTCAAAATCTGTAGATAACAAGAATACTTTTTAGAAATCTTATATGCATGTGTGTTTGTGATTCTAAATTTTTCTGTGTTAGCACATGTAAAATGAAAACATTTCGATAAAATTTTCTGAAGATGCACGAATGCTAATGCAGCACACACCATCTAAAGAAACCTGTTGCTATACCGTCACACATATGGATTGAACGACAAAAGTCATCAAACGAAGGCTACATTTTATTTTCTCTCTAGCCTTTAGATTACCCTTGCGATCTATGAAATTTGTTGTGTAGGCGTCTGCAATATCATATTCACCTCTGACATATACAAACACACAGGAGTATACACAATATTAAACATAACAAACAATAACCTATAGAATCTCGACCTTTTGATTATAAAATGTAATATATATATATAATAATAGCGGTAAAATAAAATATTTCTATCTGTATCCAACAAAAAAATATAACAAATCAAAAATTTTATATGTTCTAGAAATGTAGAATTATCAAGAAATTATAAAAACAATTTAAAATAATCAAAGTACTAAAATATAAAAGAATAATTTATTGCCTGCATTTATAATTAATAACTAATAAGGATTTATAAATTAGGAATATCAAGTAATTTTTTTTATTATTACTATTACATTAAAATATTTAAATGTAAACGTTTCCTACGTAAATATTAAAACAATTTAATAATTAAATAATTAAAAAACTAAAAAATTAAATAGAGGATTAATTCATTCCCCTTTACAGTTATTAATAAGGATCCATAAAATATTCAAGCAGTATAACGTCAGAGTTTTATTATAATCATCGTTAAAATATTTAAATATAGGCTTATGTATTCTTACGTAAATGTTAATAATTGATATTTAAATAAACTGTAAAAATTGATTCAATAATGAGGACTCGCAGACTGATAATGGGTGAGGAATAATTAAAGGGAACACTGTCGTTAGCGGTGCAAGCATCGGTTTACTAAACCGAATTAGCACTCACGCTTTACATGTATATCTATGAGATAGAATTGTTAGAGAGGTACGTGCCATCTGCAAACTCCTCATTACTGGAATGCATTAGTTCCATGTAATTTTGGGGCTTATCTTAAAGACGGAATAGAAAAAGAGCACAGGAGGAACATTATTTAGGAAACTCAAGTGCTCATAAAAAAAAACGTGCAAGATAAAGCGAGTTTCATTAATCAACGAGTGCGTTCGCCAGTAGAGTGCTAATTTCATCTGCTATGATTCATTTTTTTCATAGTAGATCTTCTCCTTTTTATAATAAAATAATACAAATTATAAAAAATAACACTATGTAACAAAGTAACGCGAATTAACATTCTTTTTCTTAAATATAATAAGTCAAGTTTTAGAATTACTCATAGTTTTAAGATTCCTGTGATATTTCTGCGAGTTATCAATATATTTAAAAATTATTATTATACGGAGAGAATTTTTTCTTAGAATTTACTGAAAATATGACAATCATAGGATAATATTGTATTTCAAAGAATTTTCATGTAATCTCTCTCATTCATTAATAAAACTACAATAAAGTATAAAATAAGTTTAATTAATTTTACTGAAGTGTATGATGCAAATCTCTAAAATATATTGTATTGTACTTTAAAATATTGTATTATACAATTACCATATTTTCAGGGTAAATTTAAAAAAAAAATTCTTTCCGTGTAAATATAGATTAAAATAATTTGTTAGATGTAAAGTATATATCGGCTTGTCCCTTGGGTATTCGTGATTCCTTCACTCTCTTCTATTTAAATTTTAAAAAATTATGTAAAATAATCTAGAGAATAAATTTTATAAAAATTGCTCTGAAAGGGAAATACTATCAAGTCAAGTGAGAAAAATGCTGCACTTTCTCTGCAGCATTAATTTCCTTTAAAACGCGCCACACGACAAAAGGGGATTAATATAACTTTATTGTGTTCGGTATCGATGTTATTGAGTTGCGTTTGCGTTGCATCCACGCTAAAGACAAGCGCCGCGACGGAACTTTTGTCCGCGTCTTAACTGGTTGCGGCGTGATTAACGAGCCGTCTCAAAATGCGAGCAATCGACTCACCGGACTTAATGTCTGACAAGGAGGAGGCCGATGTGCGCCAAGGAGACAAGGAATTTAATTTCATGGATATAACGAGAGCGAGTTATAATTACAGCGAGGGGATTAATTGAGCGACGTGCAGCAATCTCTCTCTCTCTCTCTCTCTCTCTCTCTCTCTCTCTGCGTGCGTGCGTGCGCGCGCGCGCGCCTCTCTTTCCTTGTCTTTCTCTTAAATCGGGAAGACAGAGATCTTTGCGATCACTAGGACATTCTTTCACGTAGAAGTTTACATTCTTGAGATTGTGCATTCCTCTTAAGATGCTGGCGAACAGCATTTCGTACTTTCGTAAGATATCGTAAACTAAAAAGCATTGGATTTTCAAATATCGCGCCTTAATGATGCAGAATAAAATTCTTAATTTTCTTTGCATAAAATTATATGCAAAATATAATATAAAAAAATAAAATCAGTTTCTTTTTTTTCTAAAATCACTTTATGCGATGCCTCATAAAAATAGAAAATGATTTACAAAAATTTCACAGAAATAAAAATCTCATTTAATTCATTTTAATTTATTTAGTTTTTAGATAGACACGTTTTCACTTTGTCAAAAAATTTATCATTGCTATTAAATCGAATCTACACGTCGTCCTTTTTTCCTACCCGTTTTTCTGCTCTCAGTTGTATCTTTCCTCCTAGGATGAGACAGACATTAATTGGTCATGGCATTTTCTTGAGAAATAATCTAGGATGAGCCTTGCGCGTTTGCCGCAAATGGTACTTTTCAATTGACGGCAAAAATGAACATATTTTTCAAGTTTGGAAAAATTACCTTCGGCTTCAATCATGCCGATGGTACGTCTTTTAATAAAATCCGACATTGCTATGACAATAATGACTCATAATTAATTCTCCAGTTGAATTGCTCGCATTTAAGTCTTCAAAATTGGTCGAAGCGCACATTTCCTTTCATAAAAAGAAACTTAAATGTTAATTGTAAATTCTAAAAATGTAATCTTTTAAATAAGCTTATTAGGAAGAGAAATAAAAAAAGTTGCGAATAAAAACGTAAATGGTAATTATAAATTTTAAAAGTGTAATCTTTTAAATATATTATTATTACTATTATTATTAAGCACGTTTTCACAATATATGTTTATTTAAAGATTTAAAGATTTAAAATTATCCAGAAATTGAATGAATTGAATTTCATTGATAAATTTCTTGATAATATCTTTAATTTCTTTAAATAATCATATATTATGAAAACGGCCTAGAGAAAAAAGTGAATAAAGTATATCTTATAAATATATTATATAATCAAAGAATATAAATAATACATTATAGGACTGTATACGTGATAACATAAACTATAAAATCAATGCTTTAAACGGTCTAGCTGGATCTTAAATGCTTGTATAATTCTGTGTAAATTTATATATTACGTATGTAATTCTTTGAAACGCACGCCGAAATGATTTTTCAGTCTTGAAACACTAACTCTGCTAAACTATCGTAGTAATATCACGAGTTAAATTGACTAGCAATTTAACAATTTGATGCTTTTTCGCATTTTCAAATGATCTTAATAATGCTGAGTGACATATTAAAATCTGTAAATAATTAATTTTCATTGCGAAAAATATTACCTCGGCCGAGAGTCAAACTCGGATTTCTTGCTTTGCGAGCGAGCGTCGTAAGCCTTTGGACCACCGAGACCTTAGTAATATTCTTCGCAATAATTATCTCAATTCCCGGCCAAGGTAATATTTTTAATTGTGTTTATAAAGCCGAAAAATCAATTTGGTATGCAATTCAAACGACTACATATTTAGTATATAAATTCACATAGAAATTATTTAAGCATCTAAAATTCAGTTTCGACTGGGTTTTAAATAACTTTTTACATTCTTTTAACTATTATGACGAAAAATATATCAATATTAAATATCTTTATCAAGTGGATTTTTCGATTTTCTACTACGTACAACGTACAGTGTCCGACATTGACGACAAAAATATGAAATCTCAGTCCAGTTATGTGTATAAAGTATTCTGCTCACGTCCTGACGCCAGTTCCTTTTGAACATTAAGACACGCGCGATGCGATGCGTCATTTAAAATGAGGTGACATCATAAGTCATATACTTATTTCGTTTAAATTGAATTGGACTGAACTATTTTCTCTAGGACAAGATCTCATTATAAATTTATTTTTCGTGCTTGATATCACATTTCTTTTTACACTGAATACCGTAACATGATGACTTGATACATTATCTACCTTTATGATCATCAAATATGTATTAAATGACACATATGTAGTTCACGATACTATAGGGTATCACAGAAAGATAACATTTTGGACAACGAAAATGAATTAAAAGAATAAAATCTAAAGTAACGTATCACTAAAAAATACAAAATTAATTCATATCTTTTTATTTCTCTTTCATTACTGCAAATATTTATTTGTAAAAATACATTAAAGAGCTTACATCAAAAGTAGAAATGTTATATATTTTATATTTAAATTATTAATCGTATAATATATTATTTCCACACACATTAATAATTACGATTTATGTTGATAATTTATTTTTTCCAATTTACGATTTATGTTGATAATTTATTTTTTCCAATTTATTATTGAAGCTATAATTTGTAAAATATAAATTACTTTTATTAATTTCCATTTTTAATGCGTATTTAAAAATTAAAAAAAGAAATTAATTCTTAGCATTTTTTATTTAGTTGCATCGTTTATATTTGAATATTAAATTTATAAGATTTATTTCTCGCTTTAAATATAATATCGGCAGCCTTTGCTGAACAATCAAGAGAGAGAAGCTACGAGACGAGAATTAAGTAGCGGAATGTTTGGCACGCGCGTACTAAAGACTTGACTTAACGCTCCACTTGGAATTTTCAAGATGCATCGAGCGAGATGCGTCGGCTCAATTCACTCGATCATATTGGGATACTTGTTGAATACTCGAAATGGAAATTCGATACGCAGCTGTCACGCGCTAGGTTTATGGAGCTCAAACAACTTGTTTGATGACGATATGTCATGTGGAGTTCACTTTCAGAGCATTTGAGCATTCTAAGCTAGCAAAAATTGACGTTTTATCCGAAGGGATAGGGGATAGATATATGGATTACAGTGCAAGAAAAGCAATGAATTCGAGATTGAATCGAAGAAATCTTGCATTTCAGAAACACGAGAAAGATAGATCAAATACGTAGAGTAGGTTTTTAGCTTTTTAATGGAATACATTTTGGGCTCATATGTTGGCTTGTTCTACTGAAACTTTTAAAATCGTAAAAGCTTTGTAATTCGGAAAGGATTACACTTTATTACAATTTTTACTAACTTCTGCATAAGATTTAATCGCCTAATCGTACAGCTTCTACAATATTTATAAAATTTTATGTCGTCTTCTCTTAAAATTTTTATTAGGCATAAATTTTAACTGAACTTTTTATATCTTCACTGATATATCGATATAATAATTTATGAATAACTTTTTTGAATACTTTGTATAAAGTGTTTTAAAAATATTAATACTAGATACTTTCATACTTAAAGTAGTTAATAAAAATTTTAATGTAATTAAAGTCTTAACTATAAGAAAGAATCTATAATAGAATTAATTTTTGAAACGCCTCTTATATATAAACTTATCAAACAATATAAATCAGTGACGATATAAAAAGTTTATGTCGGAATTCATGCTTAATAAAAGTTTTAAGGCAATATGAAGTTTTATAAATTCATTTAAAAGCTGCTATGATTAGGTGATTAAATCCTATGCGAAATGCTTTTTCGTAAGCTTTCCTTTTGTTTCGTAAAATGGGGAAAATTAGTTGCACTACCGTGACTCGCTTTTTGGGCTCATATTAATGGAAACGTATATATGAAATGATGATGCGACGCCTTCAGAGCTGCGGCCCATTTAGCCCGAAAGGTTTAGCCAATGTTCTCGTGGTTCGACGTAGTCGTGGAGAATTTACTCGTTGAGAGCTCGCGATTACGATTACCATAAATATTGAAAAGCGCAAGCGTTTACTTTTTTGAGTTAACCGTTACTGCGTTGGCGTACTTGCTTATGCTACCGCCGTAACATCAATATTCATACGAATACTCGACTTTTGTTGAAAACGAAAATATTGATATGGCTTGCGGTGAAACTTCATGAATAGTTTTTTAATATTGTTATACCACATAATCGATTTATGATCGAGCGCGTTTCGAAAACGAGGCACAACTTTTTTGCTTGCTTTCGTCTCTCTATAATAGTATCTCTATAATAAGAGTTAGGACAATGTGGTTACAGCTTTTGATTGATTGCCGAAATCCGCTATATGTAATAGCCAACCACTAGTTTCAAATGAGTTGCAATAGCCAACACAACCGCAAGTTACAAGCGAATTGCAGAAATTGTATTTGATGTCATTCTTATCTAGTGTTGGAAGTATAATATTTACACGGAGGTTTGTTAAAGAATTTACTTCTAACCATATCATGGTCATTCATTTGAACTCAGCTATATGTTTGACGTGTCATATTTTCTGTATATTGTCTATAGTCTCTGTAGTAGCATTTGCTTATTCATGACGGCGGTTTGTTCTAACTCTTATTATAGGAACACTAGTTTCATCGACAATCTCGCGGCCTAATTCGCAGGAACGGGAAGCCGTAGCGTGTTTTTTATGCGGAACAGCCAACGGCTTCGCCGGAAATCCCATCTTGCGAATTTTAACTGAAGTTTGCAACGAATACGAATAGCGCAGACGAGGCCAAGTTTTATCCGTGACGGATAACGATGATGAATGAAGCTGCATGTTTCAGTGCAAAATAGGACTTTTTATCCCCAGAAAAGTTTTGCCTGAATAACTGCCGTTCGTGATCGACAATAATCTCCCTTGAGTGAAGTACTTGCAAGGTGACAAGTTCTTTACTACAAAATAATCTGTCTTGGAATAATCTTTTATATGATAGTAGTAAAGAGTGTTCCCGTAATATTTTCTTTCGGATGCTAAATGCAGAATGATGTCCAATATGAAAAATGAAGCTAAGAGGATTTTAAATAAAATTCTTATCGCCATGACAAGAATATAAATTCTAATACTGTCTCGCAACAATCATATATACCAGAGAGTAAGCCTTTTATTACTGCGCACGTGTTAAAATATTTATTTACATGATTTCGTTAGACCATAAAACCCCAGACTGAAATTCATTAACAGAGCAAATATATTTCCCTTTCAAATAGAAAAGCTTTGCTATCTCCCGTTGTATACAACCTTGGGCATAAGTATCATAAAGTATGATAAATTGTTACAAACGTTCCATATCTAACAAAAAATAAATTTAAAAAGTTTTATTAAAAAATAATATTTATTTCTATAACAATTTCAATATTTTGTTACTTTTTTTATTTTTATTAACGCCTTTTTCAAGAAAATGTAATAAACTAAGAGCTTTATACTTAAGACCAAAGCTGTATTTAAAACTATTAAAAAGTTACGCGAAAGACAACTTATTTCCATTTAACAACAGAAATATTGCTATCGTATAAAAATATATAGTTGTGCATAAATTATGTTAGATACATAGAGTCATATAAAATATAGTTATTCAATTATTCGCTGATATCAATTATAGCAAACGGACTATCGGGTTCCTCTATCATGAGATTGTAATACGTGAATGCTCTTTTCTTGGGGCGATCGATATTGGCTCCTGTTCCAATAAGAATTATCGCCTCACTCGAGTAACTATTATTATGTGAGTGCTCTCGCATCGAATGCAACGCTTATCCATGCTGTCGAATGATCGCCAAGAGAGAAAAGCGCGAATGCTCGCGTTTCAAAATTCCTCATGGAAAGATCTCTTAAAAGGTCCGAAGTATATTTATTCGAGGACTGCTGATATTTATGGAAATGTTTCTTAGAGAGCCGTCGTAGGCCTTTATTAGAGGCCGCTAGAGCTATGGTTATATGCGCTCCTCATGAGTATAGTTAATATTTCTTTGAAGATTACAACAGAGAGATAGAAAGGGAGAAAAAATATAAAGTAGTTTTTCCTATTTTTATATCGATCGTAAAGTACATAATGAAGTGCATAAATGATTATCGCGCATTATATCAGTTAGTTGACTGCACATGAACAATGTATACTGTACTGAGTAACCTAACCCGGAAAACCGATGATAATTCTCAACAAATTCATTGATAATCTAGAAGTTTTTTTCATTAAAGCACCGAACACTGAATTATTATAGAAATTATGTTAAATATTAATTTAAATATAATTACCATAATTATATTTGATTAGTATATTAAACATAATAATATTTAATATAATTATATTAAAATTAATTAACTTAATTATATTAAAAATTATATTTATAATAGTAAATGAAAATCGACTGAGAAATGTTCCACATAAATCAGCAAAGACGGCCACATTCGGTCGAAAAGGATCTTGATGCCTAATAATACTTTTGCGTGAATTTCACAATTTCCAGTTCAAGCAAATTACGCGCCAATTATTTGTTAGTTATTATCCCAGTCTTCGTTTAGAATTATATATTTCAAAACTGACAAATAATTGATTAGCGCATTGTTTGCTTGAAACTGAAAATTGTAAAATTCACGCAAAAATATTAATAGGCACAAAGACCCGCTGCTTATAGCCTTCTTCGTTTCTTGTTTGTGTTAAAAATTATATTATAAAATATAGCCTTCTTCGTTTCTTGTTTGTGTTAAAAATTAATATTCCTTTCGCGAACCACGCAAGTTCCTAATTTTCCTGAAATATATGAAAAAGAAATACGAGACTTTGTTACTAAAATATTCAAAACTTGCAAAGTACAATATCAGAATTTTCTTCAAGGAAAAATCAGTTTAATTTTTTTTTTTTGGAAACCTGTCATGCAGATTAACCTCAGTACCTATAGGCAATATATGTAGCAATATCGGCATGCTGCCAAATATTCGTAACGAGAATTCAACTCAATTTCTTTTGAAAGCACGATTTTCAAAGAAAATGTCACCGTTCATCGATATTTCAATATTATTATTCCACCTATGTAAAATATTAATATTTTATCGCAACTTTATCACATTTTTTCTATAATGTTATATGATTATAGATTGCGTTCCACTGATAATTTCCCTATTGGCAAATAGATCATCGAATCAAAGTGTTAATATTTCCAACATAAACCGTATTTTGCAAATATTGGAATCACGATACGCGTATTGAATTTAAAATATTCATAAAATTTATTATATTTCCTTTGAAGAGACTCCGCGTTTGATACCCGGATTACTTAAAATGGCAAGCTCATCACGAAGTTGAATTTCAACAAATATTGTCAAAAACAATACTTAAGTGATATTTGAGAAAACTTATTTCCGATTCGTTCAAAGACAGAATTGATTTAACGAAGAGTTGATGAGTTATTTACTTTCTAGTAGTACGAAGTTAAATATGGCGTACTTGTGTTCGATTGTCTCTCGTGCACAAACAATTTTATGAGAATTACGTGTTTTCATGCACTTACGTTATTTTTTTTCTTAAAGCAGGACAATTTCATTGCGAACTTACATTCGCACGAAATAATTAATAATTCCACACTGAAAAAAGATAATGTTATATCAACAGCATTATTTTAATTAAAAATAATTTTGTTGATTCAATTACAATATGAAACAAATAAAATTTCAATAAATAAAACAAGAACATGAAATATTTATCTCATTAATGTTATTGAAAATTAAAAAATTATTTTTAATTTAAAACAATGCTGTTGTTAGAAACATCTTCTTTTTCAATGCATTAACTTGGCGGTGAGTAAATTAATATACGAGACCTTTGCTTTTAAGATGTGATCATATTTTTAAACTGGTCAAAGTGTTTTAAAATATTAAAATTAGTACAACCACACCCTTTAATGATTTTATAATCATAAAATCGTTTATATTTTCGAAATCTTTATAACAATCTAAATTCAGAAATTTTTAAGAAAAAAAATGAAAATTTATTGTTTCAAGCAATTTAAACATAGATCGTCATTTTCGATAGTTAAAACCATGAAAATTACTATCAAAAATTGTTATTATATATATAAAACGATAATTTGCAAACATTCATAGACAAAGAGATCGACTTTTATGCTATAGAATAAGTCACTGAAAACTTTTTCGTACAATTTAAAGAGTCAAAAACACAAATTCTCATTGATTATCAATGATTGATTGAATCGTTCGATTACGATCGATCACAATCATTTATCCAGCTGATTATAATAATGTTACGCGATAAAGCGCAGGTCGTCGCAGTAGTGCGACGCAACAGGATATCCGCTGCGGAATGCAGTTTTCCGTCGCGGGAAAATGCAACATTCACTTTGTGAATCGCTCAAATGAGATACGAGTCGCGATAGTTGATCGCTCGAGGCTCTTCCGCGCCCGTTGAATCCTCAGGAGATTCGCGAGGGTACCGTGGGAGAAAGATGGTTGATAACGCGTACCTGTTACGCCGTCGTGGCGCTTTCAGTGTCGCGATAAACTTTTCTGGCGGTGACGGCCGTACGTTGTGGTATATCCTGCCGGGTAAAGTAACAAGTAAAGATCCTCCTGACCCCTCCGGTGTCGCACCGAGCGAATCACACCTGAACCGGATGACGAACGAATTGACGGACACGAGGGCAACGAAATCGACAGACGCGGAAGGCTCGCGTCGCGACGCCGCTCTGACGATCATCGGCGTCGACCCGGCCGTAGCAGGCTACCTCGCACCCTCTCTCCTGGTACCCGTCACCACCACCCCCGGTTGCGTGGTGCGGCTGCGTGGTGCGATGCAGGTGAGGGGGGAACGCGCGCTTCCCCACGGATACCTTCACGCACCTTGCGAGCAAGGCAGGTACCGTTTACGTAGGTGTCACGACCTCGGATGTCGTAGGTAGTCCGTCGCTGGGTCAGATGGACCGTCCCCAATCCCACGATATCATTCACCTCTTTCGTCGCAAGAGTTTGAATTTCATGCCGCGAGGAAAAGATGGATAACGACGACATTCGATTCTAGGATGAGGATTATTTCCAATGAAATATATCTAATGTTTACAAGATTATAATTCGATAAATTGGAATTGGTACAATATTCAATCCATTGTTAGTAAAAGGAATTGTATTGTACATCGAATGTCCTAAAATTCAGATGTTTTTATGACGGATTCTGTGACCAAATTAAAATGGAGTTTTCTTTAGCGAGAAATTAAGGTATATAAATGATTGGGAAAAAAACAATGCTTTTGATGAAGTAAATTTCAAAGCATTAATGAGAAAACTATAATTTTCAAGCACGTACTTAATATACAAAGAAAAATTTATTTTAATATAATTTTAATTTAGAGATTTAATTTAGAGTTTAATTACAAATTATATTTAAAAAACAATCTCTTTCTTTGCAATGCTGAGAAAAATAAAGATTCTATTCTACGTGAGTCGTTTGATAAGTTTGGTAAATTTCCATGAAATGGTGCTATAATCCATTTGATGACGCGACATCTCGAAAGATCCACTCTTCGAACCCCTTCAGGTCAAATTTCAGCCAGAAAGGACGCATAGTTCACGTTTAGTAGTCATTTTGAAGAGAGATTGGCGCGCAAAAAAGTGCTCTTCCATCAAGACAACGCGCCGTTCCACAAGTCGACCGTTGCAATGACAAAACTATGAATTGGTTATGAATTGATTCCTCATCCACCCTATTCTCCGGATTTGGCCCCGTGTGACTTCTTCTGTTCGCAAACTTAAAAACTTGGTTCGGTGGGAAGAAATTCTCGTCAAATGAGGAAGTTGTCATTGTCGCCGTCAATGAGTATTTTGCAGACTTTGAGACAGCTTACTTCAAATGACTACCAAACGTGAACTATGCGTCCTTTCTGGCTGAAATTTGATCTGAAGGGGTTCGAAGAGTGGATCTTTCGAGATGTCGCGTCATCAAATGGATTGTAGCGCCATTTCATGAAAATTTACCAAACTTATCAAACGACCCACGTATAAAACAAAAAAATTAAAATTTGATAATTCTTCTACTTCATTTTCTAAACTTTCTACTTATAACATTCTGTCTGGATAGAAAATAAAAAGCAAAATCATTATTTACTTTTCTATTATTCGTTTTATATCTTAATCATAATTTAAACTAAAATTATATTAAAAGGTATATATTAAATATATATTAAAGGGTTATTCCTTATGTTAAAAAATATTTATTTTTAATATTTATGATACATCATATAATATTTAATATATGTACATATTGTAATAATATATCATAAATTATATTATCATTTAAAATATTATGAAATAAAAAATACCAGCTCGTTATATTAATAATTAACAAATGCAATTTAATAATATACCAAAACCGAGCCATATGAGATATTAATATAAAGTAAAATTTAGTGATAATTATATATTGAAGGCGGAACAAGTTTCGACTTTACTGAAAGTTTCCATCAATCGCAATTAATGAAAGAGTTATATTCATCATTATGAACTGTTCAAATTAAAATTTATTATTTATATATATATGTATATATACAATAAAATCTAAATAAATTCTAACTTGAACAGTGCATTGAAAAAAGCCATAAGTACAAGTAATTAAGATATAATAGCTAATTTAGCCAAATTAAAACCACGAGAGCGATTAAAGTTACTTATTTGTTAAAACCTACATTGTTTTCGAGATAAACACCTATTCATTGGAGAAGCTCTAAAAATAATCTGATGCAAGGGAGAAATCCGGTATCGCACTACGACTCCTCGATTTATCTTCCACGCAGAGAGACCTTTTGTAGAAATATAAATAGACTTTCAGCCGCCGACGACTGCCATGCGCATGGAGGAGGACACATGTCGGACATTGAGATTTATATATATGAATGGTACTTTCACCCTTACGTACGTGCATTCTGTACGTTTCACCCCACGCATTTCTGTTGACGTGTGCCGCGTGGGAGCGTGAAACAGCACGCCCTTCCAATTTCGTCGTCAAAATCCACTGCGGAAGGTAACATGAAGCGAAATTGTTACGATAGAGTCGGAATTGTCAGAGAACAATTCGTGTTTGCGAATGTTGAATTATTGCCTTCGTCCCTTTTCATTTGCTTTTTTTTTCTTTCGTCATCATCCCTTTCACGTTTGAGCTTTTCTTCATTATTGTATTTCATTCTTGATGATTAATTTGAATTCATTCAGAAATGAGTTCAAATTAATTATTATATATTTTTTAATTAATTTTTGTAAAATTAATTATTAGAAATATATAGATAAATTGTTTTGGAATTTTATATGAAACTATTTTATTTAATTTTATAAATTATTTTATAAAAAAGCAGCTTAAATCATACTTCGTCGTAAACAGTTGCGTTGAATTATATGTATGCAGAGATAAATTAATAAAGCGTTAGTTCAATAATAACATTATCACATATTTGAATAATTACTTGAGTAACTAGTGTATTTTCGAATCATGCGAGTAATTATTAGACTGTGACGTTTTTATCATAATGAAGTACTCATTAGGGAATTATTCGACAATCATAAAATATCTCAAATAAGAGATAATTTTGAATAATTACTCGTTCGTATTATGTGCTAATACTAATGAAATTCTGTCATACGAAATCGTGTTAGGTAGTCGAGAGTAAAGTAGATAAAGACGGCCTTTTGCCACGCGCGGTTCGCTTGGATTTGTACGGTTAAAGTGGATTTCCCGGACACGTCGTTCGCCCGAGTATCCTTTCGGCAGGATTCCCGCAAATGTTATTGTAGAGAGAGAGAGAGAGAGAGAGAGAGAGAGAGAGAGAGAGAGAGAGAGAGAGACGGAGTAGGTAGGTAGGTAGGTACGGTACGGTACCGGTACGGTACGGTTACGGTTTACGTTACGTACCGTTAAGTAACTAACGTACGTACGT
>NW_012130097.1:623563-650460 GCF_000143395.1 Atta cephalotes
CGTGCGTCGACGTGTACGAGAGAGAGAGAGAGAGAGAGAGAGAGAGAGAGAGAACGGCGGAAAGTTGTGGAGTGGACTTGCCGCAAGGGTTGTAACTTTTGTCCACGATTAATACAGTCGGTATCGACCGATTATCTTATTCGCTCATTTGATAAAGTCTATTAGTACAAACAAAGTTGTCCTACTTACGACAAAAGGAAAGATTGTATTTTTGAAAACTGCTTTCTAACTTAAATACAGCGTGAATCTTATAATGATATCACTCGTCGTGCTCTGAAGAAGATTCCCATTAATATTAAATATTTGAGTTACTTTACGAAATGAATTTGAATGGAGATGCGCCAGAGAAAACTTGGCACGATTCCGCATTTAATGTAGATATAAAAAAATACCGCGCAGATTTGTGAAAATTTTTGGCACATTCGGTGACAGGATAATTTGTATTATTATCATCTTTAGTCAACGTAAATCATGAAAAATTTTTACCATTTAAAGTTTAAAAAATATTTGAATCAGTGAGTGTAGAAAGGGAACTAATCCAATTTTGTTTGAAAATTATTTTTCTTTTTCATTAATTTTAATATGAATAGACACGTTTTTATTGCAAATAGGACACTCGTACCAAGCTTCTAAGAATAATTTTCTAAACATTAAAAATGAGCAATAAATGTAGATAGGCTAATCCAGGATTAATTTGTTTTCAAGATTAAAAAAACTGGAATTACATCCCGTCAAAATTAAGCTTTTTTATAAGATTTTCGAATAGCCAACGACTGAGCATTTAGTAGTTTAATATACTTTCGCTTGTTCTTTAATTCAGTTGTTGGTCATCCGAAAATTTTATTAAAAATCTTCAATATTTTGACGGAATGTCATATTCTCCAGAGAGAGTTTCTTCAAATTTAATAGTCAATGTTTTAATTCCAGTGATTTGTATAAATTGTCTCATATTATTTAATATAAAGAGAGATTATTTGTTTAATATAATTTAAGCTAAATAAAGTATCTGTAGTGACGTACGATAAAATTTTGTTGTTTTTTCCAACATTCAAAAAGGATGAGTCTAAAATTGAAATTTAAATTTTTCATTTAATAAACAAGCATTTCAAAAACCAGGAATATTTCAAAAATATTATTGAATATCGTATATTAAATTTCCAATAGTAATTTCGTTAGTTTTTTCACTGGAAATAACATTAAATAATTTTTTTAATAACCAAAAAATTTGAAAAATATAAATCATCTCCTTTCTACACTCACCGATTCATTTGTGTTCTCTTATGGAGCTAATATTTATTAAAGAAATGTAATATTATAATCTTATATTATTAAATACATGTATTGAATGTAAAATAGATAAAGCTTGTAAATTGATTTGGGAACTTGAGAAATAAATAATTGAATTAATATATCAATGAGACATCCCGACGGCAAGTGTTAGGGTAACCTACGATCGATGGAGATACTTTATTGAGTTCGTGTCTTAAAAGAAATAGAAGAATAGTCGTTTATTTAATTCACAAAAGATTACACGCATAAGAGAGTAGCATGAATTTATTTCTTGCAGCTAGTCACCATTACCGAGTGTTTCTATAACAAATGTTCATTTTATATGAAATAGTTGCCTTTCAAAGCCATAACTACAGAATTAGAGATAAATAAGAAAAAAGAGACAGACGAAACTCGAATTCGCAATTCTGCATTCACAATATTAGCAAATCCTACGATAAAGATAACATCATGCATAGAAGGCATTAGACTTTATCTTCTTAGAGCCGCTGTGTTCATGCTGTACTATTCATGCTGTCACGTTTATCTTTAAACAGCCTCTTTGGAGCACTCGCACCTTGTCAAAATCATAGCTATGTACAATTTGCGGAATTTGCTTGAGTATCCATCCCGAAATATTACACTCTCATACACTAATTTCCTAACTTATTGTCCACAGAAATTATTGATATTCAAATAATATTGAAAAGAATATCCTTATATAATGAAATATAATATAATGGAATGTCGTTTTCATCATTTTCATTTCATAATCCTTCAGAATTATTTTCAAAAAAATGTCATTTTTATAAAATTAAATTAGTCCATTTTGGATGATTGATAGGATAATGTTTACTTACTTAACTTCTTACTTATTCATGGTAATTCGAAAATCACATTTTTTTCAATTGTATTACTTTTTAAGGAGTGACATAAAGATCTATTTTTATACTACACATCATCTCATAAAAATCATATATACACTGAAAGAAAAGATTGGCTGCTGCAACCAATTAAAAATGCTATGCCATATTCAATCTTTTCTTTCAGTGTATAACATAATTTATATATTTTTATATTAACTTTTATATTAACTTTTCCAACGAATCAAACTTAAGCAGTCGAATTGAGAAAGAGAGAAAAGAGAAAAAATAAAGAGAATAATTATTTTTACAATGAAAAATTAAAAAACAAAAATACACACTGTTTTCGATGACATTTCGTTCTTTTAAATTCGTTTAATGTAACACATCACGCTACTATAAATTTGTTTATCATGATAAGTACGGCATGAAATATTCTGCCTCCATTTCATTTCACTACACAAATATCATACAGGCGCATAAATACACGCTTCAACAATTTCAAAGAATTCGATAATTTCAATAATACGTTCTTTATGTCACGTTACCATAAAAAAGATCGTAATTAATTATATTCCTGTTTTGTATTATATTTCTGTTTGTACATAAAACAAGATAATTTCAATAATTTAATGTCAATAATTTATTTTAAAAACTGATCTTTGATGATTTTAAATTGCTCTTTTATAGTATATTTAAATCCGTCAAAACGATTTAAAAATTAATTTAAATAAATTTGAATCTCTAATAATAAAGTTCGTCAATACTGATTTTAACTAGTTAAATCCAGAATTAACTGTGTACTAAAATCTAGATTTAACTAGTTAAAACAAGTATTGATGAAAGAGCTTTGTTAGAACTAATTTTGAGTTTAGATCGAGTTTCGACGGATTTTCAGTTTGGTTGTAATATGAGTAGCCGAACAATAGAAAGGTTTGATTATAATGTTTACATTATTGACAAGATTATACTATTAATAAGATTAATATAATAGAAAAGTTTATTTGCATTATTAACAAGATTATGCTATTAATAAAATTATTGATAAACAGGTTTATTTACATTATTAATAAGATTATTAAAGTCTATTTGCCAAACAGATAAAAAATGCATTTAATAATTTTAGTATAATAATTACAGAAAACAATTAACTATTTGAGCTTGATTATTTGAGCTTAATAATATGATGAAATAAATTTATCATTAAAACAGATGTGTTAAAATGCCGCGTTAGAATGAATTTAACGTGGACACGTAATTTTATTATGGACAAAATCCTTCAATCATGCATGTCGATAAACTTTCGCAAATATAAAAGTTTCCTATTTCCCATTATGCAATTCCTGCCGTCAATCCTTCGTATATTGGCTACCGAACAGTCACTGATTTTCTCCCAATCTATTTCAAAGAATGCCATCGCGCATGTAGTCTCGATCGTTAATATTCCCCTTGTCCTTCGATATTGGAGAAAGGTCATTACGTCATTGTCCTTCGACATGTGTTTTATGTCTTTGATTCCGGAAAAACGATCAATTTCGAAAATCATCTCTCTTTCTTTTCCCCTGTCGATTGATCGAGACTTTAATTTATACTGAATAATATTGTATCATTATTTTACTTAATATTTTCATAAAATGTTATCTCATGAAAGAATGTTTCAACTCTTTTCAAACATACAAGGGGTTAATGAAAGTTAAAAATGAACTGCAATTAATTGAAACTTCACTTAATCATCAAATATTTTTTCGTTTCTCGTTTTGAACTTTCAAACGAGAAATGTAAAACGTCATGCATTTATTCAGATCACGAGTATCTTAAGAGACATTTTCGATTTTCCGCTCTTCAAAGACGTAAACTTCGACCTCGTAAAGCTGCCCTCGCACTCACGTCCCTATCTAACGTTTATGGCGTACTGGAGGTGATCGAAGAAAAATGAGAGGAATTATGATGGATGATGTTTTATTTCTTATGGCATTTCGCGAGAAGGTCTTGTTGTTCGCTCACAATTTTATTATTTTCTGCAAATCTCCATCATACTTTTGCGAAGCTGATCTTCAAACCTATTTATGAGTGTAATCTTCATCGCGTATCACACTTGAGTGTAGAGATCTGCCATTTCCCCTTTAACACTGCACTTTTAGCACCACTTAACATTACTATCATTATCGCCTATCGTAGTTGGGTCACTACATCAAAAATGACTTCAAGAAGCAATCTCCTATGTTGCCTGCAAAATTGTTATTATTTGTGGAAAATAACCTTCTAATTTCTAATTCCCCAATCTTTAGATTTCTTTTCTTCACATAAATTTGAATATGTATCTACTTTTATATTTCTATTTAATAAAATTCTTCTCAGTTTTATTGAAATAATTCTTTCTTAACAAGAGAATCGAAATATTTCTTCAATAATGTCGAACATTCCAATACCTAAATTTCGTAACAAATGGATTAAAATTCTTTCGGAATCAGACGATCGTGACTACGTAACTTGTAAAAAATATGGTCCTAAAATGAATGTTCCCGTACTTTTGCGAAAATATACCTATTATTTTCTTTCTTCCTTTCTAATTCACGTAATGCAAACAAATTGATATTAAAGGAGTATAAACATATGAAATCTTACGAAGTGCAATCGGAACGTTTCATGGAACCGATCGAAGTAAAAATACCGCGATGATTATTCCAATCGTTGAGTCTTACGAGTTCTATTTTCAATCCCTTTCATCTGCTGTATAAAATTTATTGACATAAAAACGATAAAATATCTATATTCACATGAATGGAATCTCTCAAAATTATGCGCGTGATCTTTCCGCGGTGTAAGAAAAGGGAGACGGATGCACTTTTTTTAATGTAAAGCAGTCGCGAGCGCAAGACAACAAAAAAATTGATTGAAAGTAAGATTACTGGTTTTAAAATGCAAAGTCGCATCGGAGAAACTGCACCCTTCTGCAAGCTTCCAGGATTTTCTTTGCGAGAATGTTCGTTCCGGCAAATTGCAATTTTGTCTTTAAGGCTGACGAAAGTATTATTTAAGAGAGACTTGCAAGACTGCGAGAAGTCGCATATGTAAAGACAGTGGACCTTCAGGTGAGTAATTAAATTTTTTCGCGGTGCAGCGAACAACGATAGGAACTAACGCGAAAAATCTAAATTTTATTCGCAATTATTATAATGAGATTATTCGATTCGGGAAACGTAGCGAGATTTTTTATAAAACATAATCAAATAAAAAAGTTAATAAAGTTGAAAGAAAGTTTTCGTTTGAGTATACATAAATAATAAATATGTAATAGTGTAAATTTCTGTAAAATTCAGCTACTTTTTCAAGTAGCTGACTAAAATTAATATATGTAATCAGATTCAAATAATTTTCAGAATAATCGTCCAGCCCTCCTGAGAAGTTTCGGCAAAAGTTGTAACTTTTAGAAGAGAGTACCGTCGGGCGTTTAACTTACAAAATGCAGCGCGACGAGTATTACATTGTGCTTGAAAAATTTAAATGCGCCATTAAAAGTTCGGGATAAGATGCCAGATGGTAGCATGCTAATGTCATCGGCGCGCTCGATGTCTTCGTCGTAGAATCCTGGCGTAATTGCTGCCATTCACAAGCCACGTTTATAAGCCGTTACGCCTACTTGCTTGTTTCGTCTTACTTTTAACATTTAAGTGAACTATCAACTTTCTCTTTTCTTATAGTGTTACATTCTTGGGGCTTAAATGGAATGAAGATGCAACCGTTTTATAAGCTGTCAGGTTTTTGCGGAAATTGACATTTCACTTTATTTACTCTCGTGAAAAGATAACAATAATTATTTACCAGTAACGCCGTTATTTTTACTGTTACTTTTTCACAAATTGTTATTACAACAAAATAAAAAGTAATGATAAAAAAATATTTAATAAAAATATCGTAATGTATAAATAAAAAAAATACAAATGTTTAAAGCAAATAACTTTATAGAGAAAGTCCAAAGAAAATGTTTACTTATCAGTATTAAACACAACATATACACTTCATCAAATTTAATATCGATTTGATTTGAAATTTTCAACAATAATATATAATGCAATATTGACCACTAAAATGTTGATTCTATATTAAATGAGTAAGCGTACGTAAAATATAATGGAATATTGTATTACGAGCAATTAAAATTTAACATTTCTCTCAGAACGTAATTAAATTTCCATACGCTAGTAAACTTCCTTTCATTGCTGCGTCCTGAATATAGCTCAAGAATAAAAGAAAATTCGTTGATGAAAGTCGAAAAAAGTTTATGCTTTAAGGTCAAGTAGAGCTAGTTTCCGGCACTACAATCACAGCTATTTGAATGATTCATAATTACATGATTCCGTTTTAGCATCACACAATGCACGGATTTAACATTTAAAACTGACATCGTGTTTTGCAAATTGCTGTTATTGTCACTGAAGCTTCATCAGATATTTTCAACCGCGATCATTTAAGATTTAAGCGAACTGAATTGATTGATGACCCTTAATCAAAGAACAAGAACAAACTAATCGTCTATTATCCCTGTTCTTGTCTACACAACGTCGAGTGATGAAATAACGACCTGATTTACATTTCGAATTTCGTATAGAAACTTAATGTTGCTATATAATATAGTAATATTAACGTATAAATCAAACGTATAAATAAAAAATAAGTTTAATATTAAAAAATTAAGTTATTTTATAAATGGGCTTTAAATCCTTAAATATTAAAATCTTAAATATTAAAGTAAAAACTGATTATGAATACTGGCCTATGAGATAATTTAATGATGTTTAATTCAATTCTGAAATAAAAAAATTCAAAATAGTGGCTTCAATATAATAGATAAAATTTTAAACAAATAATCTGATTATCGTCAAATTTTATTTTAGGAAATTTTTAATTGCGAAACATATATCAAGCATCTATTTCGCTTTGTTTAAAGCTCCTCAGTGCTACGCAAATTGTTAATACTGATTTTTAAACTAATTTTCAAACTGTGATTATGAGCCCTGTGATACTAGATCCTCCTCTATTGAAGATTGCTACCCTTTTGAAATTCAATATTTGTAGGCTACATACAAACTCAATGATACAAACAACTTCCTAAAATTGAATTTCACAATAACAGATAATTTTTTAAATTTAAATTTTAGAATTTTAAGTCTAGAATTAAATTCGGCGATCCAGAAAATTAGGAGTCGTATTATTTTTTTTTTTAAATTTCTTTCTAAAAAACTCCCATCTTTAAATAAAGATTTATCATAGAAGTAACATCAATTATTTAAATTCATAAAATTTATTTAGACATAACTATTTAGGCATAATTATTTATATAGGCATAACATCCCATCCGATAAAAAACTCAACGTGTAATTATTTTCAATTATTATTTCATGTTTTATAAAAGTTTCATAAATATAAATTTTAATAAGAAAATATTATTGTCAAAATAATATTAAAAAATCTAAGCCTTTTTTTTATTAAATAAGTTAATAACTGAAAGTATAAAATAGAAATGGAACGCTCAGTTAGGAAATTCATCATATTTTTCCCTTGGCAACGCACAACCGGTACGATCCGTCAATTTCAGACAGGTTTATACACCTGCTGCCTCAACAAATTTATTGCTATAACAACGAATGTATATAGTACTGTATGTTTTCGACTTGTGTACAAACTTTACCGCCAAAAAGTCGCTTGCTCTCTTATTTTACGAACAAATAATTTTATACTGACAGATATATTATCCTGTTTTGGACGCAGACCCAGAAGAAAAATGCATTCAAAATATGTAGCAAGTGTAAAGACAAGTTGATAAAACAAAATAATATAAAACAAGAAGCATTGCGCTATAATAAATAAATTTAAATAGAATTTAAATTTAAATAGAATTTCATTTCTTTTTAAATTTTTAAAGTTATTAACGTTATAACGAACACAGAAATGTTGAATAAAATATTAATTTTTCTGGCAATGCAATATTTCGAAGCACGAGGTGGAAGATGTTGCAAATAATTCTTAATTACGCGAAAGCCGGTAGAAGATATTACTCGCGATAACTACGAGATGCAAACGAATGAAACTTCGTTCCTATCGAAGCAAAATCAAAGCCTTATATTGGTCCTGTCTCGTTATTCGCTGAAAACGGAACAGAGTTTATGGTTTCCGTTAAACTTCGAAGCACTAGTTAACTCTCTGATATGAGAGATTACAACGATCACCTCAACCAAGGGAATCTCAGATATTTGCTGCATTCGTGTAATCATAGAAGTACTTCAAAGTGTTCAATAATATCATTATATAAGATAATACTAATCAACAAACATCATATAACAAACATAGATATATTAGATACAAACAAACATAGATATATTATATTGTATAATATATGCAAAATTGGAAAATTTGTGCTAAATTTAACTCATTTTACATGTTCCAAATGTTCATGCAAATGTGTTAACTTAAATGTTAATATAAAATGAATGTTAGAAAGTAATATAAAAAATTAATATAAACATTATGTAAAAATTAATTCAAAAAATGTAACATTGACAATTTGGAAACAAATTGTAGGAACATATTTCTTCAGTAAATTAGCATTTATGTTATAATAAATTAACATGGTACATTCATCTTTTATTCATTACTTAGACTTTATAATTTAAAATTACATTATCATAATTTATATTATTTTAGGACTAAAAAGGTTAAATATCTCAATTTAACATAAAATATTTAACATAATCGCTTTTTGTGTTAAATTAATAGTCAGATAGGTTAAAAAATTTAACAAGAACCGTTTTAATACAAAACATTTTCTGCTGTGTAACAATACTTAATATAATATTAATAAAAAAAGAATACTCGTCAGTGAGAATTTAATTTAGATTTTAATTAAAAATGCATACATAATTGCAGAATTTAATATTAATTCAAATTTTATTTATAAAAATTTTATTTATAAAATGAGTTTTCTGTCTTTTACATCGAACATTTTCATCTGGTTGATGCGTTATTGATGAATTGCATGCATGCATGCAAAGTAAATAACGTATGTATATTCGCCGAAGAAATATGTTTTAAGATCAACCGGACCGCTATCATTCCTCTTGGTGAAACAAAAGAGAGCCGTCATCGCGAGAAGAGAATTGTTCATGCATATGTTATAACGAAGCGAATAGAAAGATAATCCATACTTCACTTGGGCTTCCATCTCTTTTTTCTCCATCATTTTTTTTCTTAGCAACGCCATTACTATCTTCTATTGTTATCATAGAAAAAAATTTAAATAAAATTGTCGATCAAATAAGATAAATCATTTCTATAGAGATAGCTACAAAAATACTTTCTTTAATAATAACGAGAAAATCTTTTTTATCTTTAAGAAAGTGTGATCGATATGTATATAACACATATATTAAGTATTATTAATCTTTATTAGTATTATTATGCTTTAAACAAATTATATATATACATGTGAAAGTTGTATTTATAACATTCTATTTTTACTCAGAACACATTTTACTCAATTGGTAATTATATTATTTGATAGAGCAAATATTGGTTATTAATATTTCAGATTGATTATATCGAAAGTTCAAAAGTAATTGACGCGCATACTTCTGAGATAAAAATTTATTTAAAAAATTTATATACATATGTGTGTATACATATGCGTGTATATCTCTAGCATCTAATTTTGACGATCTAATTTTGACGGCGCTTCTCCTATTTAGTTGATAAAGCAAAGTTTTTTAATTGCAATACGCGCGAGATGATGTTTAACGAAGTTATGAGCAGTCTTATATAAATATTCTTTGTATTTATTAATAACTATTGTCAGTACCAACTATTGTCAGTACCAAAAAAAAAATCTCTCAATAACAAAAAATCTTAGAGATATTTAAAAAAAAACGATTTTGTAGAGAAAACATTGTTATTATTATTACATAATAGTTTCATATTAGAAAGTCAAAAATTTTTACGAATTTTTTTTGAATATCTGTCAGATAACAAGTGAGAAAAAAAATTTCTCATTTTGTCCAACTCATAGTTCTCCATACGTAAAAATTACCAAATTTATAGAACCTAAAAAAAACATAATAATCTTTTGAAACTAGAGATTTTAAACTTTAAAAGTTTATTTTTAAATTTAAATTTCGTTCATTTTTAAGGAAGTTGCAGCTGCTTGAATTCTGAATAGTAAATCGGGTCAGAACTTTCATACTGATTCAATAATATCGGATTTATTATAGAATCTAAGTTGTAAATCATCGTTATTAAAGGAAATATTTATAATCGATATTTCAAAATAATAAAAAAATTGTAAAAAATTTCGCATTATTCTAGATCGTATTTAAAAGTATTAACGAATTTACGAACAATTCGAATATCGAGAGGAATAAAGCTAAGCATGTAACATACAGTAAAAGCAAAAATGATTTTTCGAATATTATCAGTGAATTCTTTCATATCTACAGAAAGGATCGATTTGCTTCATTTCGTCATTTCATATCGCTGAATTGATTTCTTTTTTATTACGATAAAAATTATGGCTTCTCTCTCGGTGGTTGTATTGAAGTTATTTGATCGAAAAAAAGGAGAAATCAAAATACAAGTTTATTCATGAATTTCTAAGGTATTCTTTTCCGATCAATGTATATTCATTATATTTTTTTGCCAGAGAAAATATTTATATTACGTATTTAACGTAATTAATGTTGACCATTTACTAAAAATTTTATATTTTTAATGTATAAACGGTATATTTAATAACAAACACGGATTATAGATTTTTCGATGGAGTTAGATGATCAATATGTTTTGTATAAAGAAATAGAATACAAAAAATAACAAAAAATTAAATGCACAAGCATTTGAATTTATCAAGCTATTCACCACAAAAATAACGTACCAAACGAAATTTCTTCCGCGCTCTTAATAGATTTTCTCTTCACGAAAAATCACGATTGTAGATTTTCTATACATTGTGAAATTTCAAGAACAACATCCTCTTGTTTGGTGCAATAAAACGTGATTTTTATAGAAAACTTATTAAGTTAAGCATTTATGTTCTTTCGTATAAATTAAAACAAATGTTTACTCTCTAAATCAGTGGTTAATCACTAATATCAGTGCCAAGTATGCTAATGGTAATCAGGTAAATTAAATGTAAGATCCCTAACTTAGCTAACCTTATTATGTGATCTAACTAACCCTGTCTTAATGCTTAAATTTAATGAAGATATATAAATTTAATGAAAATTGAAATTAACGTGCAAATATCAATATTTTAGTTATATAAGCTCAAACATTTTTCTTTTTTAATTGAACTTCACTGATTATCAGTGCCAAGTGTATGTCACTGGTTAATTAGTGACTATCCACTAATTCCGATTTAGAGAGTAAGTTGTTAAACATAAAAAATTAAAGATAAATATTCAAATATAAATATTAAACATAAATATTTAAAGTGGAAATATTATTAAAAAACGTGATTGAGATACGTTCCCGACCCGAAACTGTTCCACTTTCATCGAGAACATTTTTCCGTATCTTACATATTTTTTTTAATATTTTCTTAGATAAATTAAAATGAGATACCCTGTATAATATTATATATAATATATTATTTATCGCGGAGATTATCTTACAATTAATGTAAAATAATCATAAATACTGTCTTTTCACCTTGTTATATAAAGTAATATAAATTTAATGTCAGTTTAAGAGAGAAAAAGCGTTAATATATTGTATTTGACATTTTATATACATATTTTATTTTTGAATCGACAGCCTTTCTCGATAAAATGTAAACAGCTTTTATCAAATAAAGCATTACTTTGTCAATGCAAAGGAGGCGAATGGAACATACTGAAATTTCGAGAACAGAATATGTGGCGCACATATAAGGCAAACCTATGCTCTCAAGTCATTTAAATAAGCCATAAATAATTTCCTTCGCTATAACGAGAGCTATAATGCTCTTTGAAATTATGACAAATTCTCTCTCTCTCTCTCACACACACACACACACACACACACACACACACACACACACACACGCACACACGCGCGCGCATGCACGCACGCACGCACGCACGCATGCACACGCACTGAAGTGGTCGAGGAAAATAACTAGTATTTCGCAAAGAGATTTCGTGCTAATTATTGAAACAATTTTAGTTAATTAAATTCTCGATGCCATGTGAAAAATCCTCGTTATAAAACAAATAAAATCATTTTCAGCTACATATTGAAAATTTTTCAATCGAAACAATGTTGACTTTAGTCTTTTCTTGACATCGTTATTATAAAGTAATTATTATAAAGTAGAATATATATATATATAAATAAATGGAACGACTTAAAATTAATACAGTATAGCAAACATCTCAAGCTATAAGTTGGATTCTGTTAATTAACTCGATAAAAACAAAAATTGTGATAAACAATGCTATACTATAAGAAATAACAATGAACTAATTTAAATTTTTATTCGCTTTTAATAATTTCGCTTTTAATTATTCCTAGCTATATATACCTATACAATTCAAATTTCACACAAAAGACTATATAATTTATCCGTTCAATAAGCATAACTGTGAAAGTTGGGGTTCGAACAACGTCATGCAACATGTCATACAACGTCCTGCGCGAAGGTGTATCCGATTTCCGTCAAGTTTTAATTGATTCCAGGGAGGAGCAAGTTAAACAAGATTAAAATAAAGTGTTACGGAGAGATGTTAGCGATATGCCGTGTAATTAACGCACCTAATCGCTCGATTAAATCGTTGCTTTGAGTGACATTATTATTTTTTTGTCTTTCAGAGTCTTAATTATATATTGGACTAATGCAGCGCTTTTACGCGTGAATCTTGGGAAAATATCCTGTGTCTAGTTTCATTTTCTGAGTCCATACAATCAACAAATCTTCGTGCATATGCGTAACTATTTTTTTATTTAATAAAACATATTAAAGTATGTTTGTCTTGTAGTCTAATAAAATTATAAAGAAGTTTGAGTGAATTAAGTATAAATTCATACTAAGAGTTTTAATTAATTTTAAAAAATTACAAATTAAATTAATTTTTTGAAAATTAAATTTTAAATTTATTAAAAATTATCATTTTTTTTATATTATATAAAAAATAAAGCTTCAACGCTACAAAATAAATCTTTAATTATTCTCAATACATTTTGCAAAATGAAATAATTCGAGAAATGTTAAAATACAATAACAATAATTCTTTTCACGTTCAAGCGGCTTATACTAGAGAAATAAAGTAGAATTTACCGAAGTAGAATTTGCATGATGAAATGTAGCAAATATGTTAAATTATTCATGTTCAACAGTGTATAGTAGACTTCTCTGTACATGTAACTAATTCATTACTCTCAATCCTCTAATGAGATTACTCGGGACAGTCCGTACGCGGTAATGTATAACTAATTTTACCAGTATAAACGAGGAAGGCGCGAGGTGAATGTCTCCGATTCTTAATCATAATTCTTTCTTAATGAATCACAACTGGACTTAAGCACGTTCAGTGCTTAAGTAATGAGATCAAAAGATTTAAGGTCTTTTAAACTAACACGTCGAAAAATTAAATTAATAAAGTGAAGCTCCTCAAAAAATCATCTTAGCAAAGTATTTAGTTATTAATTCAGTTTATCAATTTACTCACTAAATTAGAAATTCATTCAATTATTCCTTCAAGTTTAAACATATCATGTATTAAAGATTATCAATGCGGCTATATATATATCTTTCCATAACATTGCGTTCGAAGAAAATCTATTTCACGGCAAATTATTTTCATGTTATTTCGATTCGCGGAATTTTTATAATCTTTGAAGAAAACTTCTATATATTATATACATAAACTGATGAGTAAAATTTATCCATGAGTTATCGACTTCTCAGTCACGCCGCGGTTTCTCATGGGCAAAATAAAGTGTGGCGCCCTACAAAATAAAATACAAACGTGATGTAAAATTATGGCCTGTGGCAGATGGGGGCGCGCTTTTTCTCAACAATGTGAAAAAAACGACAATTTCTCCCGTGGGTGTGTCAGCATCAACGCAAAAATATCTCGATGCACTTCGCAACTACGATAATCAACATGCGTATGCAAATCGAGTCACGACTTCATTTTCGACGGGCCGCGTATTTGTACGCATCTATTGCAGAATGCATTTCTGTGCGTATCTGCGTCAGCAAATATATACAATGTTGACCGCAAATCAGAGTGATCCTCTGTTATTAAACTATCATGAAGCCTCGCTAACGATAGCGCTCTTGCACAATGATATGAACGAAGGCAATAAATAATTAATAATCTATTACTCTTATAAACAAACTTATTCTAGCTCTGGAATTCAACTGGAAGACAGTTTAGAATTTCGAAAGGAATACAATTTTGATTATTATCAAATTAACATGTCGCATTATGAGAATCAAATTCCGAAATATATTACGCAAGTTTAAATTTAATTAAAAAATTTAATTAAATTTATCCTTTCTTGAGTAAATCTTTGAAAGGAGTAAATCTTTCGTAGAATTTTAATAGTACCGAAAAACTAGAGATAACTTTGGCCTAAAATTGAGATAACTTTGACCTAAATGACAATGCAACATAAACTATTTTAAAAATATCTTGAAGATTAAAAAGACATTTTAAAACATCTTGTGTCCAAATTTTGGACATGTCTGCTGTCTGCATTTTTTTTTCAATTTGGACCAAAATTATCCTGATTATTCTAACAAAGAGCTTGTCACAATTGTCCTGAATTAATTCAATTCTCCTTGAAATGTTCTTAAAAACAAAAATTTAAGAGACATGAATCAAATATAAGCATTAGCTTTAAAGAATGTTGTTTCATCCCTTAAACTTGAGATTCGGTCGATATAAAAAAATGCATCTCTTGAATTATTATATTTAATAATATATTTCAATAACAATTGAATGATAAGAATTGAAATATCGGTTCCGGACAGTTGTGACAGGATTCTTGTGAGTCAAGTTACTCCATTCTATGATATGCAATATTTTAATCGGATAGGAATAATATTAATTGATTGTGACACAGATCAGAAGCCTAACATAAGAAGGAGGAGAAAAAGAAGAAAAAGAAGATTGCGATCGAATTTGATTCAAAATAATATTAAAAACTGATAGCACGGTATTTTTTAATTATTGGTATCGATAATTCCGAAGAATGTAGATCGACATAAGCGAATTAAAATAACTCTATCTTGAAAGTATGAAACAACAACCTACCGGCAGTGTGAAAATTACGCTTGCACATGTCATTCAAACGTCCACCGCATTTCCGAAATAACGGCGGAATGTGGCTTAATTAACCTGTCAGCAAATTTGCAGTGTCTACGGTCCATGCAGACTTTAGACACTTTTGAAATCCGACATGACAATGTGTATAAGTTAGCGCTTCATGAGTTATTAATCCGGAAGCTCATGTGCAGATACATTCCAAACATTTTAAAACTTAATTATTTAAATGTTAAATCGCTTATAATTAACAGCTTTCCAAACATATATATTTAAATAATCAGTAAACATAGATGAGATGGATGAGCTATATAAAAAATTTATATTGCAAATATAAATACAATTAAAACAATTGCCAACTTGTCTTTCCATTTAATAATATAGAATTAATGAACATTAATAAATGATCAAATTATTAATTAAGTTAACATTATTAATATATTAATTGTCAATTATCTTTGTATTAAATTAATGATACATGTAGAATTAATGAGGGGGGGAGGAGGGGGCGTAAATAATTGATCAAATCAATCAATACTAATCATATTAAATTCTTTATAAGTATGTATGCTTGACATATATTCGTGTAAAAAAAAAAATTGAAAATTGATTGATGAGTATGATAAATACAATAACATAATGCTATTAAATAATAATATTAATTTATACTAGCTCATCCATTTCGAAGTATATCTATGTGTACAATGAATTTATGAGATTTTACCTTATCTATTTTATTTATAATATTCTCTTATATTCCTCTAATATGAATTTTTAATTATTAATTATTCTTAAATCAAACATGCTCATAAAAATAAATAACGCGTTTCAAATATCAAACGTTTTAAATAATATAACATATTTCATTGTTGCATCTATTTTTCATTAAAAATTCAAATTTTAATATATTAATAATTTTTTGGAAAAGTAATTATCATCTCACACATACATATAAAATTCTCATAAATTCATTATTAAAATAAAAATAATTAAAACTCACCGGTCCGATGCGCAGCAGCGGAGTTGTAGTATACGATGTTAATCTGTAAAATTTATCCAAATTCAACTTATGTCCAAAATAATTAAAATTGTAAAAAATAATATGTATGAAATTTTTTGTTTTTTAAATAAATATTAAAATAAAAAATTATAGTTTGTAAAAAAATTTCATTCTGATTGTAAGTATAAATAATTATAATTCTTAATATACCGATGTGAATAAATCTAAAGAAATTATCGATCAAAGCAAATCTTAGTACTTAAATATTTCAGTATATCTGAATCAAGTTTAGAAATCAAACAATTTTAATATAATATTTTCATTGTGATTCATATTAAAATATCTAAGATCCTTTTTAATCGATAATAAAATTTCTCTTAATTATTATGTAAGTATAAACTTGTATAATATTTAACAAAAAAATTTAATTTTCTTATAAATAATTTAAATAATTATAAATATTGAACATGTTGGAATATTTTATGTCTCTCCATAAAAATATTAGGAACACATTATTATTAAATATTTCTTATATAAATATTTCTTAAATATAATATCTCAAAATAATTTAAAATACATTATATGAATTGTGTTACACAATAACCGTATGAAATGTGTGCGACTTTCACAGAGATAGATAAGTAATCTTAAAAATGCTAAACATTTTATAAATAATAAATTACTCACCCTTGGTTGCTCCGCCGATGCCTGATGCCATCCCGGGCCTCCTCCTCCTCTGTTTTTCCTCTTCTGAGACTTCATCGTCGTTATTCTTCATCCACCCACCATTGCACGTTACATATTCCTTCTTACACCTGAAATAACAAATGGTTTACGTACTATTCTAAGACAGTTGCTATCGCGTATTATAACAATACTCGAGGCTAAGATCGTGAATAAAATCCGCGGAATGTTCAGTGCTCGAGATTATGATCATCGTCTTGCGATTGTTTCCCGATAGATTTCAAGCATAGATCTCAAGTTCGTATTACAGGATACATTGGAGATTGAGAATTGCGAATTGGAGATTAGAATTCAGTTAGTCAGAATGAAACGGACATTAAAATTACATAATTGGTCAAATTCTAATCTCCAATTTACAATCCTTAGAGCTGGGTTGTTCCACTTTTTTCCACTTTTAAACTTCAGCTCACTGTCTTATTTTTTTACTCTTTTGTTTATCTAGTAGGTAAATTATCATAGTTTATCTGAAGATGGAACAATCGGTCCTTAATGTGTAATGTGACGAACTTAACAAAGTACACATTCGTGTCAACGATATACACCAAGAACTCACGCCATACGATCGTTAATTGTCACGATATAACACTGATTACGATTGTACTTAGCATCACGACGTCGCTCGACGCTATCGAGCCATTCCGTATTCGCGAAGTTACGTTAGAATTGAAAAATTCGATTGCAGCAACTTCATTGCAATGCGATAAGACGCAGCAACTTCATTGCGATGAGTCAATTTACCTGATGAAGGCGCGATAAATTGCGAAAATGTATGTGTCTCAAAGCTCGGTTTATATATATTATGTATATTACACATAATATTTATATACTTCGAATACGAAAGACCATAAAAGACACGTATCATTAATGAACCGTTGATGTATCATGACTTTCCGATTTTTGTTACATTCCGGTAATTCGTGCATTAAAAACCGAAAAAACTAAATGACTCGTTAAAGTATATTAATTGATATTGACGGAAAATTTCAAAGTATACTTATATCTAAATTCAAGCGTATTTGAGAAAGCAATTACCATAAATGTAGAACAATATTTAATCTTCCGGAGCTGACAGTAGATTTATTGAATCCACTCATTATATAAATGTCTTTATCAAAAATGTCAAACAATTCAATTTTCTTTACGTTACATTTGCAAATAAATTATTCATATTGTAAAAGAAATTAAGTATTTACTCCTTTTTATACGAATTATATCATTTTTTGAGGCATTAATCAATTTCCTTGAAATTGATTAATGCCTTTAATATTATAAAATTATAAAATAAATTAAATGCTGCTTACAGATGTACAGCGTCAGTGTAACTGTTACAGATTTAGACATCAGCTCCGGAGGGTTAACTTCCCTTACGGTTTCGACTTTTGTTGCATGAATAAAGGCAAGAGAAAGCACACGATAGATAAAATGTCGGTCGATTATCGTGTATGAAAAGTTGACAATACATATACAATCTTGGTCAAAAATATCATGCACCTATATTATTTTCGCTTATATCTGAAATTCTTTTATCTGTATTATTCCCCTATTAGTTATTATACATGTAATAGTTATTATACATATATACGGCATTATACATATAATAGTTTCAAAAGTTTTTACAATAAAACAAAGAATATTTCACAGCAAATACTACGAATCAATTTTTAAACTAACGCCATATAACGGTGCTTAATATTTTTTAGCTGATTACATACAAAGTTGTATGTAATCGCACGACGTAATATGAATACGACACAATTTTAAATATTGGTACAAAATAATCGCGATTAGAGCTTCGCTATACCTACTATAATTGCGTTTCGAGAGATAATATACGCCGCTGCCAGCTCGCTCGAGTGTCGGTGCGCGAATGGTAGTGACTGGTACGGTGACCTTACGCAGGACGCCGTGCATCCTTAAGCTGAATTCACATCTTGAACGCAAGAAATAAAATATTTGATATAATCTGTTTCATAATTTCTCAATGTTATAATTTTGAAATCAACGGATCGTTAGCAAGCGGCTTTCAAATTTTTTTACTACTATGTCGCGCGGCGTAAAAACAGAAAGCGGAAAAGCGGAAGTCAATCGGAACTCGCAGTAATATTAGGCGATACATTTCGCTTGTCTGCTTTCGCTTTTCCACTTTCCGTTTTTCCGTCAAGGCGAATCTGGCCTTACGCCGCGCGACGTAGTCCGTAAAGAAATTTGAAAGCCGCATGCCAACCGATCCATTGACTTCAAAATTGTAACATTGAGAAATTATGAGAAACAGACTATATCGAATATTTCATTCCTTGCGTTTCAAATTAAATAGTTTCAACGAATAGATTGTTGTCAAATATTCTCGAAGCGCGTTTCTTTCGTGAACTTGTTAACATCACTTTAATAACATTTAATTCCGATTAATTAGAATGAGAATGTTTTAAAAGTTTAATGGATTGTTATTTAAATCTTAATTATTTTCCGTAAACGACACAACAGTTGGCCGACATTTTCTCTATAATGTGTTCTTGTCCTAAAACGTACAAAATTACCTTATACTTCGACGATCAGTCGCCGTATCGTCTTGAAATGGTAGAATGGCTTTTACGAGTTACGAGACGATCATTTTTCTCACATTCGATCAATTTCTTGTTTTTATTCTTACGGCGTACTTCACACATCGTAGACGACGCCATTGTGATTAAAAATCGATCGCTAGCCAGTATTTTCTAATAGTTCATAGAGAGTTATACCTACGCGTCTCATCACGACCGCATTCCGCAGGATAATATGTGACGCACTTCACGAAAGACGTAGCTCGACCGTTGCCTGCCGGGCCAGCTTGAGTCTCAATTTTCAAACAAGGTCACGCGTGTTTACAATAACGCACTGCGACGTCGTGCGAAATTAAATATGTTAACTAACCGTCGCTACATAATATCCGACGTATTCTAATTAAAATAAGCTGAATATAATTCGTTTCTTTCAGTAGATATTATTACAGAATTTCAGAGAAATATCGATCGCATATTTTGCGCTTCATTTCGCGGTTCCGTTATTTATACCTACACGAAAAGAATAGCTTTGCTGATTTATCTAAAAATTAAGTGGAATACATATCTCTGATTTTATATTTGAAATAAATTATTTATCTACACGAATAGTTTTGCTGATTTAAGAAAATTTACATATAAATAAAGGTTGATAATATTCTATATATCTTTTATAGAAAGGATATATAGAATATTATCAACCTTCATTTAAGTATGAATCATTAAAAAGAATAATATTGGAATATCTCAAAAATATCTCATATGCGAATAATTACTAATTACATTTAGAAGAATCGTTCAATATATAATTGAATAAATGTCAGAGATGCTACAAAGAAAAAGCACAAAATATATAATGATATTCGTTTATCAAAATCATGTAAAATAAGAGAAAGAATAAATTAAATAAATTGAATATTTTTCATACGCAACGCGACAGTTGAACATCCGAACGGCGCGACGACAACCGACGAAATGCGAGGGGGAGCGCGAATACGGCGAATAGCGAGGGGGAGCTCGCAACGGAACAGCAAAGGGGAGCGGCTGCTACGTCATCACTTAGGCATTCGCAAGCATTCGCTCGGTGACCTCGAGCGAGACGAACGTGTTTTTTTACGTCGCTTCAAGTGTCGCATTAATTTGAGGGTGACCAAATAATAAAGTTGCTAAAAATTAAGGTGTGTAGTATGTACTTGTAGTTAAGAAACAGATCAAATGAAGTTATTTAAAATAATAAATTCTAAATAACTTTATATCCTTTTTATCCTTTTTATTAACTATCTAAAAATTAACTGAAATACATATCTTTTATTTTATATGTATTTGAAATAAGTTTCTGGAATCTATTTTTTATTTTTTATTTTAAATAAGTTGTATCAGTATTCCACCGATTCCTGGATTCCTACAAATACTTTGAAGCAGTTTTTGATTGATCAATTAGCAAAATATTTTCTTTTAATTAGTAAATCAAATGCTTCGAAACATTTATAGTGATTTCGATCTCTAAATCGGTCATTATTTTTTCAAATTTTTAAAAAAAGGTACGTATAAACCGTGATTTTTAATAAAAATTGGACGATCATTATTTTACAGATCGTAGAGGATGAACACTTCCTTCCTTGCTTTCCATATGAAAAGGATAAATATAAATCTGCACTTTATGGAGCGAACGTGGTATGAAATGTTTTACGGTTAATTAATATTCATTGCAATTTATCTTTGACAGCGGTATACCGATGGCGATGTCGGTGTGATTACGCCTCTTTCACGGCAAGCTATTTTTGTCATTAAACTCAGTTCAAAGAGCACGTGGCGCAAAGGCTCTGCCTGATTTCCGAAAATAAACTCTAGCATTTGCGTAATCTCGTTGTCAGGATCAACTCACCGAGCATGCGGTATAGAAATACGATTATGGGAAAGGAATTACACATTTCTCGTAAACGCAAACGCACGTGATTGCATTGTCAGCTAAAACAGCTAAAACGATATTGTCTGATATAAACGGATTACTGCAATTGCTATCATATATATATATATATATATATATATATATATATATATGTATATATATATATAGAGTTTCATTGCTGCTTCGTCTTTTGTGCTTTTGCACATTATTCTCCAAACTAATCGAAATAAAATATTTTTTTTTACTTTAAAACGAATTAGAATAGAGAAAATTATATACAATCACGTGCTATTTATGTTTAAAATTAAAATCTATCATTTGAAAAAAGCATTTAAAACTGAAAAAGATGCAGTCTCGCTTTTTTATTAACTTTTCGAAACAGATCATTAATGACAGTGGAATCTATTGAACCTATTCAAGTAAATCTCTCGTTAAAAATGTCAAACAATTCAATTTTTTTTATTACACGTAAATTAATATTTTGTCACCTGCAAATTTGAAATATTTTTTAAAAATAGTATTTACTCTTTTTTATGTGAGTCATGTTTAAATTTGAAATGAATTAGTAAGGTCTAATTATCATAAATTGAATTTTATAGATCCAGCATCAGTAATTATGATGTAGATTTTTATGTATCAGTTCTGGAAAGTTAAAATTGATATCTGGATATAAAAGAAAATGCAAAGACATGTGCTTTTTTAATAAATATTTTTCTATAAAAATAAACGATAGACGAAAGTTCTTTGTTATGATTTTAACTTATTATCTCTTCGATCCTCACAGAAGTCTCAGAGTTTCTATATTTCTGTATTTCTGATTGTAATTCCTAAACTTAAAATTCGAGACTTGCGAATTGAATTGCGCATTAATCTCTTTGAAACTTGAAACGTTCACGGAATATGAGTAGTCATGTGTACATTATTGCATGGTATATAACGTAGATGTTTCATAACATCATCTGCTTCATCGAGCATGCCGTGATTGATTTTATTTTCGACCGCGAGTAAAACTCATTGCGATAGCCGTTCGTCTTCCCATTACACTTTGGAATACAGAATACACGATAGTGGCTATATACTTATCAGTAATCAATAGCATCATTGTGCATTTTCTTTATATGCCTTTCGATATATACTGTATATGAGACCGGCATTGTGTTTTGATAATGTGGTACGCCGTATCGAGTATCGATATATGTAAATTACATTCCAATGTTACGAGCATCGCGTAACAAATGCAACTTACTGTGCGCGGAATAATAGATATATCTCTATGAAGATAAATAAAACTTTATATTATTTTATACTTTACAGAATGATATAGTGTTATCAAAAATTTATCTATACATATTTATATTATCTATACATTTATATTATCTATACATATTTTCTCTTAAGTATTTAAAAAATTTTTTTATCTCTCATATCAAAAGTATATTTTTATGATAAATACAATAATTAAAAAATTGTCACTTTTTATTTGCTTACAAAAAAAATGGAAAATGAAAATTTCTCTGCAATCAATTATCACACTAAAATCACACTAAAATTAATATTACAAATTTTTCTAATTTAAAATGTTCAAACTTATTTTCTGAAAAGTCTTGTTGCAGCAAATGAACGATATATGCGATATTATCACTAATATATTCATGAAATATTTCATTTACTTTAAAATCCTCTTTAACATCATTTGTGTCTTTAACTTTAAAACGTTTCTTTCGCATTTTTCACTGAAGATAATGTGGAATAGGTTTGAAATAAATAAAGTGATTAAAAATCAGACACAGGACTATATGATCTGATTTATTAATCGTACATGTGAAAGTAGCGTATCAATAATAAAATTTACAGAATTCTGATTCAGAATATATTTATAATTTATATCTATTTATAAATTTATAATTATTACTTATTTATAAATTATGGGGAGTTGCGGAACATTCGAATTCCGCGCTCGCACTAAGACTCAGACAGAATGTCTTCCAAAGTTTTATCATCATGAAGAGGCGAGTGTCCTAGCGTAGGATCGCTCTCGAGGAATTCGCGCAATTCAGACTCGAGGTCAGCCACCACGCCAGGTTCTGATGCGCTCAGTAAAGACGGCGGCGTCTGACTGCTGTGCGTCATACCGATCTGCATTTGAATTGACGATGGCGGCTGATTCGCGCCCACAATACTGATATTTTGATTTTGCTGGCCGGTCGGACTCAGTAGATTCGCATTTTGAATTGGCGAGGGGGCCGGTAACAGATTCGACAGCACCTGATTGCTACCATTGCTCGGATTCGGCAGTAACGAACCGTCAGTGGCTATAGTGGGGTTGTGCGTGATCGGCTCGACTTCCATGGGCTCTGGTCCGCCCAAAGGTGCTATGCCCATAGCTCTACGTAACCCATCGACCGGCGCGATCCCTGACGGTGGCAGTTTCTTTGCTATATCGGTGAGATTGTCTGTGATCTTCTCGGCAAGCATTACCTCCGTGTCCGCTGCTTTAGGAACATTGGAGAGATGGGCCGGTGGCGGTGCTGACAAACGCTCGTGTTGAACCTGCTTCAACCGGCCCAGCATTTGCGATGTGTCATCAAGACGACTTTGTAGAGCGGCACGTTCCTCGCTATATTTAAAATCCTCTTCTGTAAATAGAAAAAAAACGTGTAATTGTATAACGAAAGAGAAGTAATTTTAATCTCGAAATTATTGAATTATAATCGACAACATTATGAAACAAAATATTTTTTTTATACATTTTAAGATAAGAATAAGGAAACGATAATATTTTCAGTTACTTAAAATAATGCTAAATCATTCATTTTTATCGTTACTATAATTACCTAAATTGTCTAAGAAGTTTATGTCGATACCGAGATCCGATAGTGTCTTTAGTTGTTCGATATCAACCTTGACCTTATCCAGCAACGGAATGTTACGATTCACGTCTTGCATGGGTTTTTCCAATAAATGCTTGATCTTTTCCTCCTCTTCTCTCAGTCTTCGCTTTTCCTCGATGAATTTCTTCGTCTTCCTGTGATCGCCACCTGTGAGAATATCCAGCAGATCGTCGACCATGGTCAATGTGTAATCACAGTCCTTGGCAAAGTCTAGGATAGATTCAGCGTATTGCACGGCAGTCTCGTCACCATATGTTTGATAGACTAGGTCGGTTTCTTCCTTGGTAAGATTCGCGAACGTCGAGTCATAGCTAGGTGCGTATGAACCGAACGCACCATAGTAGAGAGGTTTCACTGGCTTTGACATGTTCCTTCGATCCTCCCGGAATCCAGCCAATGCTCCAGTACCGTGATTCAATTTGCCTATCAACTGTCCTAAGGATACAGGTCTTTGATTGGTTCCAGGAATAATCCCGTCCCCGGGTACAATAATCTGCAGACTAGTAGTACCGTCCTTCTTCTGCCGCAGGAAACCCATCTTCGAATTGACCCTCTTCAAACTGAGTTTCTCCGCCGCAGCTTTAGCCGCACCTCTAGCCTGTTTCAGTATCTCTTCTGGCGTCAAGTCGTCCGGTATCGCCTCGAACTTTCCTAAACTAGCCAATCTCATTTTTCTTTGATTTTCTTTCCTAAGCTCTTCTGCCTCCTCATTACGTTCCTCCTGTTCGCGTTCCTGCTCTATCTGTTCCTCTGTCACAGGAGCATTCGGATTATTAAGATCTTCGTTGCCCAATTCAAATCCAAGTTCCTCCTTTGTAATATCGTTCATGTACATCAGGACTGGCCTAAGTTGCCGTAATTTCTCTGGAGTGACCATCTTCAAACCAACATGCAACAATTTCTTCGCCGCCTTGTAGTAGATGGTATCGGGATGATTATACGTCATGGCGTTGTCGCACATGAGCTTGAAATCATCCACGAATTCTTGCAAATTCTGATAATTATTGTCGTCTATCTTTTGCTTTATTGTACTGAAATCCATCGGATTCGTAATTATTTGAGAGTAACCAGGCGCGATGCTGTCTGTGACTGGCCAAGCAAAAAATTGCTGTGGATCCCGCTTTTCCATGGATCTCAATAAATGCTCCAATAACCTTTGGAGAGGTGTGCGTTCTGCTATCTTTCTGAGGACGCATGTTCTAGGCTCGCGATGTGGCGACAGAGAACTTACGTTACCAACACCGACCCTCAATTCGCCACCCGATGGCGGTCTGGGTGGCAACAACTGATTGTGATTGGTACAAATCTTCTTAGGCACAGGCTCGACCAGATTCTCATCGGCGTCACCAACTGATTCTTGACTCGATTCCTCTCTCCGTCTTTTCTTGTCTTTATGATGATGCTTGTGTCGTTTATCTTTCTTTTTCTTCTTCTTCTTGAGTTTTTTGTGACCAACATATCTATCATATTCTGCATCTCCTTGACTAACGGAATAGTTAAGACCCAATTGTTGTTGATAATGTTGCGAAAGCATTGTGATTTGACTTGGCGACTCGCTGCCGTGTTCGGGTGTTCCAGTACTACCTCCTACCTTTAAGATTAACTTCAGACTAGGCGGCTTATCCGTCGTTGTGTATTGACTTTCTGTCGAAGAAAAAGATATAGTTAGCCATCGTTTTGAGTACTTAAAATAATGTTTTTTTAAGCAGTGTACTAAAATTGTTGTTCTAAAAGCCAAATATATGATCCGTTGAAAAATATGCCACATGCAGCAATCAGGATATTTTGCGAAAAGATTATGCAGGACGAGATACAACATAGTAACACAAAAAAAATATGACGTCGGAAATGTTGCATGACATAAAGATACCGAAAGAAAGGAGGTGCAAATGATGAACAGATATAAAATCTACGGTCATTAAGGAGAACACATAGGATAGGAATTGTATCAACGATGATGTAAAAATGATTTTATTAACAGGACATGTAACTTTGTTTTCACATTCAACAAACTGGAAGCGAGATGGAAGTAACTCGACTTATAAATCAAACAAATCTTAATATACGCTATAAAATAATCTTCATCGTTATATCAAATCGAATAATCGGCGGGAATAACCAGGGAGAGCAATCATTAAAATTGAAAATACCTCGCTAGGAGGTCAAGCGAAGCATATGTGGCTCTCAATGCCACGATACATAACAGCCAAGGGAATTATATGATTGAAGTGCAACAGGTTTGTGTGTGTGTGTGTGTGTGTGTGTGTGTGTGTGTGTGTGTGTGTGTGTGTGTAGTATNTGTATACTACTAACTACTATACTACCTCCTCCTACGACGAACGAAGTAGTTATTGTTAGTAGTAGTCTTGTTGTACGTACTACGTACGTA
>NW_012130097.1:650480-661048 GCF_000143395.1 Atta cephalotes
CGACGTAATTAGTTGGTCGGTCGTCTAACTAGTACGACCGACGTAACTAACTAACTAACGTAACGAACGGAAGGTAAGTTAATAGTAGTAGTAGTAGTAGACAGTAGTGTGTGTGTGTGTGTGTGTGTGTGTGTGTGTGTGTGTGTGTGTGTGTGTGTGTAATCTATCTGTAATCTAAACACATATACTACTCCCTTGCCACAAGGAGGAATTCTTATTGTAGGATCTTGTTGCACTTCAACGGGTTCAACAGACAAAAAAAAGAAAGGGTTTGGGGCATTTGATAATTTTCGAAGCACAGCTAGCTTCTGTCGTGCGACCAGTCCATGTCCGTTGTTACACGTCACTTACTTCCACGTCGCGCCTGTTGCTGCGGAACGCTCGGTTTATACTTTCGTATCCACCTCGCTTCTACTCCAACCTCACTCTCAGTTTGTCCGTGGTGAAAACGAAGTCAACATTCCTGTGCATCATTAAACTATGAGTATGAGAAGGATCCCAATGAAAATTGGAAAGAGTGTGGACCATTTTACAAATTGAGGCGCAAAGATTGACGGTCCATCACCCCAAAGCATTCTCATTTTTCATTCGAATCCTTTTTTTAAATGATGATTGACATAAAAGTACACAGCTTAGCTTGGTGCGATGTAATGATGCTGCAGTAACATATACATTCTTATAAATCTAATTATATTTCTAACATGGAGGAAGCTACACTATGGAGCTTCCTCGTCACGCCTGTTTCCATGTAGATTATGATTCAACTTACTTTTCGTTCTATTCTATGCCTATATCTACCAATATAGATTAACTTTAGTCTGTAATTTATCTTTTTATACTTTTTAAGCTTGGAGATAGGCTGCTTTCCTTTTAGGAGACACAGTCGGCACGAATGTCGTTCATCTTTGCATTCAATGAATAACAAAAATAAAACTTTATTTGTTATCATGTTTCCTAAAAGGAAAGCACTAAAGATAAAAAGTAAATCGATTAATTTCACGTTATCAATACTAATATAGTGGGAATTACATGGATACCTGTGTAATCATGTTGTTAAATTCACACCGATATTTTCTTTTCAAATTGTACATTGCTAGAAATGAACATAACAATTAGAAAAAAAAATGAAGAGTAAGTTGAACTGAGAGTTAATCTATATTGGAAACTAGAGATCTTATAATAGAGTCCGGCTACGAACGATTTTGTCAAACTCCAACAAGAAAAAAGTATATAATTTCTCCCTGTATATACAATAACTTTCAGCAGAAAAAGCACTTCTGCAAATATAAAATTCTTTAATGTAACTGGTTTTGTCCTTAGTTCCTTATTGGGTATAAATGTATAAATCAATCATATTAAAAAATTTTACAACAGCTGCAAAGTTGCTTTTTCTACTGAACACAACTAATGTCTCATTCTAACTCATTCTACTGTGTTTCACTCTATAATTTTAAGATTGTGGAGTGAGATAATATATATACACACAAGAAGAAATTATATATAATCTTAAAATATCTTTCTCTCTCGCAAGATTCTGACAAAATCACTCATGGCCAATTTCTGATATAGAATCTTTAGTAGAAACGAGCATACATTGTTTGACACAGATCTTGACATTACATTGATACAGGCTGTTTATTTGTCGAAACGAGACGACCGACGACAGTTTTTTATCGGACAATTGACGGATTAAATGAGCGACAGAAAAGAAGAAAGTTTCGAAGTTTAAAACTAGAAGAAAATCGTCGCAAACCGTCGAAGAGACAAGGTATGACCGGGAATTTCGATCAACTGGAGAAAATCGCGGCACATCGTTACCACTCGTTCCTCACCTTCGTGCCTCTCGCGCTTATGCTTTTTGTGCTTCTTTGAGCCCATGTCTCGAACACTTCCAACTGCAGGTTCGTATTTCGAAATCAAGTATCGGCGTCCTTTGCGTGAGTTACTGCAACGGCCTACGAGAGTGCCGCGCTCCGTTGCGTACACAGACAACACGCGCGGCGGCGGCCATTGATGATGTCACGTTCACCGTTCCGCCGTTCCGCCGTTCCTCTCGTTTCGACTCGCCGTCATGGCGGCGCGTCGCGCGCGTCATTTGAATATTTCGAATGACGTTTTATGTTCTATCTGACTTTCTCATCAAGAATTTAGACATCACACACTGGAGATACCGCATTTAAATTCACAAATCAAAAAAGGTTATATTGACTGAAAATTCGCGACAAAAAGCGTGAATCGATTTAATTTCAGCAAAGCAAACGAAAAGGTATATCCTTGATGAAAATTTTTCTCAAAATTCTTCATGTTTCAGTATTTTTATGTAAATTTCAGAATTGTTTAGAATCTTTGTACAATTTTATAATTTTAGAAAATTTCTCAGATTTTATATACAAAATAAACTTTACAGAAGTGCTGAAAGAGTCTAAATTTTTTTTTAGAATTTCGAAATATTCTAAGATTTCTAAGTTTTTTCATTCTGTAATTTCTGAAAAAGTTGAAGATTTTTTTAGAAATCTTCATAAATCTAAAATGTTAGTGTGTTGAAAATATTATAAAATATGAGTATTTTTTTCACCAAGGTGGTAACAATTTTTTGTTAAAATTCATATAATTTTTCAGAATTTTTAAAAATTTCTATATAATTTTACTTTAACTTTTAACTTTTTGAAAAATTATTGATTTTTTGATACGAATTAAAATACTGAGAAAGTCTAAAAATCTTTCCTCATACATATAAATTCCAAAATATAAGAATTGTCACTCTATTCCAATCTTTAATTTCCAAAGAAAATTTATAAACTCTGAAAAAGTTTAAGACGCTTTTTAAGAAATCTTCATAAACTTAAAATACGACAAATTCTTAAAAATATTATGAGACATTATGACAGTTTTTTTACCAAGGATACTTCGCGTCGATGAGATTCTCGGTGACTTGAGCGTTCCATCGTGAAAAGAACGAGAGAGAATAACAGACAAAGGAAGATGGAGATAAAGGATCTTGATGTATACATTTCATCTGGAATCCTCACTCCGACGAGATATTTTCATTCTCGGCCTCGGTGACGAGATCGTCTCATACTCTCGATGTCGAGAATGAGAAAGCATCACAAAAGTACACCCGGCTAAGTTACTCACACGAAAGTCGACTTGCGTTTCAAAGATGGCGACCGTTGCGAGTTTACGAGCGTTCATCCGTTCATACCACGTACGTCGTACGCTTGACGGACGGGCGGAAAACCTTCCCTAACCTACAAAGGTGGTTCGCGAGCCGGCGAGCGACGTTATCGGACGCCGCGACAAGATACTCACCTGCGCTGATCGTGCGGCACGTAAACGACAAGATCCTCCCGGTGGTCGGCCAGCGACTCACCTCGCGCGACGAGCGACGACTCGGCGACGCGATACGCGATTAAAGGGACGGCTCTATCAGCTGTTTCGCGCTCGAAACGCCAGACGATGCGAGAGGAAGCGAGAGAGAGAGAGAGAGAGAGAGAAAATGAGAGAGACAGGGAAACGCCGCTCGCGCGTTCCTGCGGGTTGCGACTGGCAAGAAAAAAAATGGAAAGAAGGAAAGAGTAACACAAAAGGAGAGGAATACCGCACGTACTCCCGCGCCGTTCTCGACTGAACTTTCGCAATCGCGCCTCGCGCCCTTCTGTGAAATCACCGTTCGTGGAACGCGAGATAATAAAAGACGGTTATACGATGACAGACACGCCGGGTCGGTAAAAATAAAATTTTGTCTCCCCCCGACCTTCACCTTCGGCGCGACGTGTGATTTTAAATTATCTCCGCAAATGGTGTCGCGCAGCATCATGGAGTAAAGTAAAACGACACTGGATTTGACATTGAGTGCTTTCACGAAGTCACTCCGGTTTCTAGAGACAAAGTAAAGAAAAATCATGTCGATATCTACGCGTAATTAGAGATGAAAAACTGGTTTTTTTTTACTTTGGAGTGAAATCCGAGTAGAAAATCGAGATTTTTCAATTAAAAAAGTATATTATTTTTTAGCAAAAATCTACACTCTAAAAATATCCATTTAACATCATTCGATATTTAGATAAATGTATAATTCTCATCGTGTTATATCAACATTATCATGATGTGGATTTGAACCTATTGTTATATTAATACCATCATGTGAATTTAAAATAAAATACATAGTTTATTATCAACACCAAGGTGTGGTTTGAAACCCATAATTTAATATCTCATCATATTAATATCAATACCGACATGGTGTTGAAATTACATAAACACCATATGCTGTTAAATCCACACAAATGTATTTTTAGAATGTAATAAAGAAAATATATTGGTAATAGAATTTTTATTCTTTTTGATATTCATCGTTAAAACGTTTGATATCTATATTATTTAATATCTTTTGTCTTTATAACTTTATAAATATCGAGGAAACGTTTTTGCCTTGTTGTAAAGTCTAATGGGTTGATAACTCCTTTTCGAAACTGGATCTGACAAGTATTTGTCGTCACTTATTGTGAGTCATTACATTACAATTTCATTGTTTAGCAGGGGTGGCCAACCCGCAGCACGCAAAGCATTCTCATTATCAGTAACGTGCCTAAATGAATGGAAAAATTCCATGTGAATTATAAATCAACAAAATATACCATCAAATGTCCACAGAAAATACATATTCGAGTAAAAGACTTTTAGGGCGGAATAAAAATTTTTTTTATTAAAATTCTTATTCAAACTTGTCACAATACGTACTGTCAGAGAAAAATTTAGAACATTCAAAATGATACGTTAAAATAACAACTTTTAAATTTATTTTTTACTTTTACATATTCTGGCTGCATTTGTTTTGTTCATTTTTAAGTAAACTACTTATTTTTAAACGAATGTAAAACAGAATATAGTAAAAGAAATACATTTTGTTAAATAGAAGAAATTTTTTGCTCAATTCAAAAGAAAAAAGTATAATATTGTAATCTTTTTTTCCTTAATTCTGTAGTAAAGTGGTACACCAAAAATTTTTAACCTTTATTGTAACACGCCAGACAAGATTGACCATCTCTGATTTACTATTATTTTTACATAGGAAGCTTTTGAATAAATGGAAAAATTTTATGTGAGTTAAATCAATAAAACTATACTATCAAATATCTACAAAAAATACATATTGGAGTAAAATATTTTTAGAGCGAAGTAGAAAATTAGTAAAAAGTTATTAGCATAAAACATTCATCTTGGTTCGTAGTCCTTTTATGTTATTTATTTATTATTAAATTATTGAACAGTTTTCTATTAAATTTTAAAACTTCAAGTTTTATTTTTTTTTTGTAATTTTTATCTCTGCGTGCAACAATTCACGAACAAACGGCGAAAACGGACGAGTACTCGCGCATAATCAATAATGTTTTATGCATTATGTCTCGGGCGAGATGCAGACAGAAAATGATTTTCTGATAGAAATAAAAAAATAGCGGTTTATCTATGCAGCTTGTCGTCTGAATGATGGCGTTGTCGGGATAACGAATCTTGTCCTAAAAAATAAGTTACACAATCTCTACCTTGAAAAAGAAACAAGCAGGAAAGAAGGCTTTTCTCCGATTACTCGATTTTGTGTAACGGTGATACCGCATCACATAACCCTGAAATCGCTTCTTTTTCAAAAGCATCTGCCTTCTAACAATTTCGACCGATTTTAATGTGTAAACTTTATTTACTCGTTGGGAAGTGAAAATCTGTTATGTCCATGTTTTCTTTAATTATTGTCCAAAATATAGATTAAAGAAGATCGATGTTCAGAGATTAATGATTTTATTATAAGAGTGTTTCTCGACGCATTATCTGCTAAAAACAGATATTCTTGAAGTCATTTTGAGACGAAAATTTTAATGACAAAACGGCTATAATAATTTTTGAATTATGATGATTTGAAGTTAGCAAATACTATATTGTCTAAAATTGGCGCATTCAGATGGTACAAATAATTGTTTCTTGTTAATATCGATATAAATATTTCTTAGGCGAAGATAAAATTACTGATATTTTTAATTATTCATATTTATTATGTTAAAAAATATTTAGTTTGTATACATTATGTGTATTAGAATTTTTGTCATAAAATGATTTTAGGAACCTGCCATTAGTATGGTGCTCCAGTTTGAAACATCATGTATATGTATGTATATACATTTTTATTATATGTATATATGTATGTTATTTAATTTAAAGATGAAAAGTTAAAGTAATCTTTAACTATTATCAAATAATTTTTATCTTCGGATAACTTCCAAATCACGTTCAAAAGTACCAGTTCTCGTCCGATCACTGAAGTGACGGTTGAGCACGGTTAGTATTTGGTGGATGGGTGTGATCGCTTTGGAACACTGTGTGTTGTCCTTCAGCTTTTTTACTCCAAATTGAAAATAAATTCTATAAAAGACTTCTTTTTTTTAGATTCGACACTTGTTAATAAATTGTTAATGTTTATTTTCTACAAGTTCTACAACTAAAACTTTTTAAATAAAAAATCTCTTCCATTATAATCTTCCATTATAATCTTGCATTCACTATAAGTATAAACATGGAATATAAACATATCCACAAAGAGTGACATGTCCATAAAATTGAGCTTCACATTTCTCCTAAAAATTTTATCCTATATATGTATTGCCCTCAGGAGAAAAAAAGTTATGATTTTTACAAAACCTAATATTTCACATACAAATGAAAAAAAATATTTTAAGCTTTAAAATATTGAAAAAAGCAATTCATTAATGCAAAAATTATTATTTATTTAAGAATTGATAAATCTTTCGAAAAAATTCTGGATATGCCCATAGATATAAATATTTGTTAGAAGTAATCATACAAGAGTCGGTTAATTTCGTCAGAAACATTGTGTTTTTTATCTGAAATCATCTCGGTCTATACGTCAGTTATGAATTTGCTAATTACGTCACTGCGCACCCACGCCCGCGATGTATGGTGGTACAACCCGTGAGAGAGCGAACTGGACACACCCTATATCGTGGATGCACGATTACGGAAAAAAGAATGTAGGAATATATCGAGTTACGGACTCACAGATTCTCTTTGTTGCCAATTTAATGTCCACTCCCTTGATTACTGATTGTGAATAAGTCCTATCCTCCGGTCTCCTTGCACTTTTCACGTGAGTCATTCGTTTTTATCTTTTTATTTTCGTTCTTGGCTTTACTGTCCCTTTTACATCCATTGTCTTTTTAACATTTTTATGATAAGCTTTCTTTATTTCACTTTTCCATTTCGCAGTTATTAGCACGCCAAAAATTCAATTCAATTTAGCTAGAAATAAAATTCAATTTTATTTTTTAAAATTATATTTTTCTGAATGTATGAATAATTTGGTGCTTAAATAAAAAGTCATAAAATTCTTCACACATCAGTTGACAATTTATTTCACATTTATTATTTTTACATTTATTATTTTCACGTTTAAAAGAGGAACAATTCGTAACTAGGTTCTTAATTTGGGACAAAAATTGGAACGTTTTATAAAAGGGAATGAAGAATTAAAATTTGAGACTGTTCCTCCTAATTTAAAATGATTGATTATTTTAATTTCGATACCTGTAAGCTGATAGAAATATAACTTTTATAGAGAACGCAAGTAAACGAAAAGATCAAAACAGACCTACAATTCTTATATTTTTATGATTAAGTACAATCTTAAGCCATGTTATAAGCCAATCAGAGAAGATGTATTAGCATCTTAAGACATTATTTAAAACGGTTTTAAAATAAAAGCGGAATAATGCCCATTATTTCTTGTCCCAGGACAATGGACTCCAATTCTTCTTCGATATTCCACGTTACCCTCCCTTTCACCCTCCCGCGCGTAACTATCGCGTCGCTCCTGCTGCTCCCCAGTCACTGCCCTTACCCCCACTCCGTCGCGCCATTCCGCGTGAAGATAACGCCGAGCCGGTCGCGGCTCGCGACGGCGTTCAGCCGGCGACGCGCACAGTAGCGTCCTGTAATTTCACGTTGGTGAATGGGGAGTGTGCACGCGAGTGGTCGCGTGCGAATGTGCCGATTCTTACACATCGATTGTCATTGTTGTCCTATGTGCGCGTCGCGGATGATCGAATAGCGAATTTAGTCTCCCATCCCTCATCCGCACCGTCCCTCGCAGGAAGAAGCGAAGAGAAGAACAGTGGCAGAGCAGTGACAGAGGGCAGCAAGCAGAAGAAGAGGCATGGAGAGGTTTCGTGTGACGCCGGCGAGCAACGCTGCGAGCTACAGTCCACAGCCGGTGCGCGATTATGGTGAGTTTGTTTGCTCCATTTGTCTCTGAGTATGAAAGAACGTGTACTGCACACAAGCGTTTGTTATTTCTGTGCGCGAAGGAAAGAGACTTCTCTTACCACGTGCTCTTTGTGGAAAGTATCCGCGCTCGCGTGCGCGCGATATGTGTTTTTACGCGAAAATGCAACCCACCATGTTGCGCGCGACCGCCGCTCGCAGCTGGCTTCGCGTCGCTTTCACGTCGACGACACGGCTAGCGCATGTCGCAGGTCGAAACCCTAGCGCCACGTGATCTCTTTGAACGTCTAGAAAAAGATCTGAGCGATTGAAATGGAAAATAGGCATATGTTTTCATGTAGAAACCCCTTTGAGTGTCATAACGAACAGTTGTTTGTCGAGCAATAATCGGATATTTTTTTGAAGAACTTGGAATCAGATTATTCAAGCAGAATAAGGTCGTGATAATGTCAAAGTAATGTTAAAATGAATGCGATCCAAAAGTGACTTTTAATTAGAGTTGTTACTTTTGACAATTTTAACAATTCGAAGCTTTGAAAAGAGTTGAATTTATAAAATTAATTAAATCTTTGAAGTTTAAAGTGCTTTGAAGCTTTGAATCTTTGAAGTTGTCAAAAGTAACAGTCCTATTTTTAATCCTCCGGAGTTAGAAATTACCAGCCATACTCTTTCAAGAATACATATACTTTTTATGATCATAAAACTCTCTTTTTTCTGGTCATTAAAATTTTAAATTAAAATTATATTAATAATAATTATTAATCGAAATTAAAAATTTTATTTTATTAAATATCTAAATTTAATACATAAAAAAATCATCATACTCCGCCCTTGGATTATTTTTCTTTAAAAAATACATATAAGCTATGTGGATTATCTCCATATTCATTTTTGGAATGCCAACATTTCGATAACGTTGCAATTCACTTTTTATTAAGGCAAAGAGCAGATATTGAGCCTGATACTGAACTGTTTACTGAGGTGATCGAAGGATTTTTCTTATATATGTAAAAGTATAATATATATACATATGTATACTCTTTCTTGCGATTCAGATATGGTAATTCTATTCGGAGCTGACGCCAAAATCTGTAACACAATTGTAGACTTGAGTCGTATTAGATCTGTGAGAAGTGTTTAATATACATGTTGATTAAATTAATTTCAAAGAACTAAAGTGACATAACTCGTACAAAAGAGAATAAATACAAGTTCTTTAATGATTCTAATGTCTTTTAATGAAATTTGCAGATATAACATAAAGGAAATTAAATTGTTTGACATTTGTGTAAAATAATTACTACGGTAACAGATAGAATTAAAAATTAATAGTAAATTCACAAATATAATAATTTTTATTTTTTATCTTAACGTTAATTCACAAAGAAAATTGTTATTCTTATTCTTATCTATTATTAGAATCTTTACTTCAAACAACATTGCGTAGTAGATCTACCGCTTGCTTCGGATGATTAATGATAATCATTCTGGAACCATTTTGACGTCATTTTAATGAGTATTACTATTTCTTATTCTGCTTGAGATATCGATATTCAGAAAACGAGTAATTTTTTGCGAAATAGAGCGAATCAATGATTGAATTTTAATAGTCGTTGACGATCGTCAACGACTTGTGTTAAGGAGATATCTTTACCAAGAAATGTTAAAAATACGCCGTGACGATGGGAATTAATCATAGAAAATCAAAATAGAAGAAAATCGTTTCACATTGTTGCAGAACGAAACATTTGGCTAGACAATAGATATAATAGCGAAGCTGATCAAGCGCAAGTTGATAAAGGATGTTCTCAAACATTCGCGATATGAATAACATTAACTTTGCCACATTCACTTACATTTGCATAAACAATTACATTCAATTATTTTCATTCCATATCGCTGGGGGGTAATGTATAGGGGATGTCTCTCCGCAATAAGAATCCAGAGAATTTATGTTTTAGAATTTGAGTATGGAGCCACAAAATTATTTTTATTTTAAATAAAATTTAGAATTATAATAATTATTATATTTATTTTATTTATAATAATTATAATAATTTTATTTTATTTTGTTTTATAATTGTTTTATTACATGATGCTTCTTGTTCTTCTGTTTTAAGATGTTTTTACAAAGTCTTATACATATGTAAGAGAGTTTTATTTTTAGATGTGTATAATATACAATTAAGCAAAAAGCAATAAAGAAAAACATAAAAGAGGAATTAGAATTGTTTTATGACATATCAACGATTTAGTATTTGCACTTTGTTAAATAATCTATT
>NW_012130097.1:661068-672336 GCF_000143395.1 Atta cephalotes
TATAATATAGATCACTTTTTAAGGAAATTTGTAAATCTTAAACCATGCTGTATCAGTTTCTCAAGCAATTCCAAATTATCTTTGCGTTTTTTGTTAATATGTTTCTGAAAAATTTTACCTTATCACATTGCTATGACATAGTTTAAAATAAAAAAATTATAAAAATCATTGAAGATTTTTAATAAATAGTAAATCTTTTTATGATCCATTTCAGATAATACGCAATGTCTGGAAGATATCTTTATGATGTTTTTTAGATATACATGTGTGGGCATACAGATTAGCCATGTTATATGTATCCAATTAATAAATGTTGTAGTCGATAATGCCAGTAATTAGACATGCTCAAAAAAATGTTTTATGAAAGATAATTTCTGGATGTATTTTCTCAGAAAGTCTTGAATACATTAAAAAAGTCTTTTAACGATATCTTTGAGACAATTTTTAAACATGTGTATTGTCTGCATAGTGTAAAACAATAAGTATAATGTTCTGTCGCTAGCCGATAGTTTATCATCATGTATGCATTTTTCATTCTTATTCACATTTTAAGGAAAACTCATGTCTAATGCTGTGTTTCGTTGCATGCATAATGTGCATGAGGTATCATTTTATCCTTATTGTTGCAGAGTGTTAAACAAAAATAAAGTGATACATCATGCACATTATGTATGCAACGGAATGCAGCCTAATTTGTTCTCTTGCCAGAATAATGTAAACTGTGAAAACTTAAAGGGTAATATTTTAACGAGAGAAGCTTTTGTTGCAAGGACAATCGATCGATTGCTGTCACAACGGAGATTAAGACTGATTGTGTTAAAAGCTTGAAGTAACTGCGATCAATACGGAATGCTTCATAAGCAATCCCGTATGTCAGACTTTGAAGACATATTCCTCGATGAACTGATAAAGTTAGCTCGAAATTTATTTTTATCAAGTGCAATGATACAGCTTATTATTAATTTGTGTTTACTTTCAATATAAAATTAGCTTTCAATATAAATTTAGCTCTATAAAAAATTTGTTCAAAAATTTAAGTCATTATGATTCAATCACATTTTCTTGAATTAAATTATTTAACTCCATTATTTAGTTAAATTAACGATATATTAAATAAGAGTGGTGACCTATAAAAATGATTAAAAATAATTTAAATTGAGTATAATTTGATATTAACAGTAATTTAATAATATATCAATTATATAATGAGATATAATGAATAATCAAACGTTAATCAAAGAGACAGATTCCATCATTTGATATTGTAATCGTTATGAGAAGTCTTGCCTTTAAGATTGCATCTAATTATCATTTACATTTATCCCGCGATATTATCTCGAAAATGACTTTGCCATTTAAATCGACACAAGATATTCTGTAAGATATCGCTGCATTAATTATGCGAGGCTCAAGGTGATATTTGATATTTATGACGTATATTATATTTACGTTACAAACTGAACACTTTTTTTTTATTGTAAACATTGTCTTTCCTGCAACAAAAGTCGCAAAAGGAGAAAGGCTGCGGTATCGGTTACATCATTTGTATCGAGAAAACTGCGTTCGTTCTTGTAGATTAATCGACGTGGCGAAGCGCAGCGAACTGCAATGAGATAAACGCTCGCCATGTCATGTCGCGAGCGAAATCATTTAACGCGAATTAATGTAGTGCACCAACATGTCAAACGGTAATTATGACAATAACCGGAATTATTATATGCTGTAGCGTCCGAAAACATATAATCCAAATTTTTCTTTAGAATCAATCAAAATTTTGAATATTCCCTCAATATTACTTCGACTTTAATATTAATAAAAATAAATGATAGTCAACATTTTGAATAGAAAGTTTCAGTTAACTTTATGTCAAAAAAATTTTGCATATCCAAATAATGCAACAATTTAGTAAAAAATAAAACTTAAAAATATTTAGAAGAATAATTGAAATATTTATATTTTTTTTCTCGTTATTTTTTATTTTCTATTATTTAATATATGTAAGAGAAAAATATATATTTTAATGAAAAATATATAATTCAGTGAGATACTTAAAAACATATTTGGGTTAAGACGTATCTAAATTTACATGTTCCACTCATGCGACTGTTGGCGTAAATTTTATCATTTGACACATGATCACAGTTGAAACGGATATCAATATTTAGTGTGCTGTCACTGTTTGCTAGCGGCGATGATTCATGAAACTTTCAAATATTTATAATTACGTAGTATGATAATAATAATAATAATAATAATAATAGTATAATAAAATCTTTTCAATTTCCATTTTCCAATTTTTTTAATAAAAATTATGAAAATTGAAAAACTTCGAAAAATTTAAGACAATTAATAAGATGATCTCACTTTATTGTTTTACAAATTTAATTGTTTTATCAATTATTCTATATAAAAGAGATTTTTAGATTTTTAAAAATATAAATGTTTCTTTAACACATATTTCGCACACGCACCTATAAATCAAATTCCTGAAAAATGAGCGAGTGAATCATCCAATCCATGGAAACTTCATGCAGAAGGTCAAAACGCGATGATCCAGGATTAGAATACGTGATCTGCATTTCGCCTACGCCGCTCGTCAGTCGACCGATTCTTCGTAAAGATCGTTTAATTTGATACGCGATAAACATTTGCGGGAAGAAGGCCGCCGGGCGTCGTTCGGCATTCCGTGACTGCAGCTGCAGCCACAGTGGCGCGTCTTCTTGAATAAGTATACTATACATATAGCGACGAACTTCAATTGATTTCATGAATTTAATCCGACCGGTTAAGTTACAAATTCACTAAAAAAAAGTTTGACCTTTGGCTTGTAACCTTTGCGTGAGAAACGCTTGTGAAAAGCCAGAAAGGCCGGACTTCGACGAAAAACCTCGTCCTGACAGGGTGTGACAGGGTTTGTTCGAAGGGGAGAATTTGCAGCTGCATTTCTATTCCGTTACAAAAGTATAAATGATAGTGATCGATAATTGCGTGGCCCCACCCTGCACATGTCATCGCTCTTGTAATCTTCCTTTCTTTATCTGCCTTTATCTACTTCCATTTCTTTTCTTCTATTGGATACCTGTTCCTCTAGCTGAAATGCTTGTTAGGTTGATTTTTTCTCTTTTTTTTCTCCAACATGGAGAGAAAAGGATGAACTGTGCAAGAAGATCAGCTAAAAAGGATAAGTCTTGACAAGTCTCGCTCATTCATTTTTGCGAAACTAGCGCAAGTTTGTGGAATTCGTTCGTGGAATTGCAAGTTTCGTTTGAACATAGATATATGAAGAAAGATTAAAAAAAGATGCTCATAGATATATTTGAAATACGATAAAATTATTTATGTTAGAAGTTAGTGTAAAAATTCATGTCCGATTTATTATTCAAAATTCAAGTAGCTGCAACTTCATTAAAAATAAAAGAAATTTAAATTTAGAAAAAGGGATTTTAAAGTTTAAAATTTTTAGTTTTGAAAAATTACTATGTTTTTTTAGTTTCCGTAAGTTAATTTTTATTTATAGAAAATTACGAGTTGAACAAAATGAGAAATTTTCTTCTCACTTTGTGAATCTGTCAAAAAAATTGCAAACATTTTTTACTTTCTAATGTGAAAGCTTAAAGTTCTGTTTACAAAATCTTTTTTTAAAATTTTCTTAAATTTTTTTTATTACTGATCAGTTATCGCGGATTTAATGAAAAGAACATTTTGACTTTGATCGCCAAATCAATAACTTCGCCAAAAATCATTTTGCAATTAAAAAAACAGATTTTTAAAACTTTATCGAAGTATTATATAATAATATAATTGCCAAAATTTAAATAAAATATTTTATCCCAAACTTATATAGAAATTTTTTTGGAAAATAAAAATTTTTTTCAGACACGAATTTTTATATCCAATAAAAAGATAAAAGTATTGGAAATTATGAAAAATTATGAAAATTTACATGAATTGATTTGATCTTGATTGCAAAATCTACTTTTCGATTTTATTATTATCTTTAATTAAATTAAATAATAAATATTAACTACTGGAAAAATTAGTTTATTTACATATGTCATATTAAGTCTTTTTATATCTTTTATTTATGTTCCAATTGTTGTTTTTTATTTTAATATTAATATTAATATTATTAAATTATACGAAATTGAACGATTATTATTTGCATATTATTCATATTCTGACTGTGCATTTGGCATTAAATACGATCTTGTCTCGTCTCGTGTTGGCATTGAAATCGATCTTCATATTATTCATAGCTAATGAAACTCGGAATCAGCTGGCCATATTTAGCACAAAACGAAAATACGTGCATATATGTTAGTTTCTATGGACACGTGTACACGTCTATATACATAAACAATATGGGATGACATTTTTATCTTGCATTAGAACGTTTTTTATTCCTTGTCTGCACGTTTACACTTGTTAATTCTGGCTTGCACTAGTTAAATTCAATCAGTTCTAGTGCAATATTCGTGCAGGAAACAGAAAACAAACCTAAGGAAAATTGCAACATGGATGTCATGCAAAACACGTGGCGCCCTCGAGCAATAGAAGCTAGAGGATGCAACTGCTAGTTAGGAACTTTCTTACCTACTCGTTCACCTATCAAGAGATGATTTTTACGTGAAAAATATTATAAAAATATTATAAAAACAGGAGGGTGTTTACTACCGGGAAAATTCTGAAAAATCTGGAATTTTCAGGGAATTTCTTTTTATTCTTGAAAATCAAGGATTTTCATAAAATTTTTTCGAGATGTGAAATTTTTGGAATTTTATTTTTAAATTTAAATTCTTTTTTTGAAAATATTTTTTTAATTATTTTTTCTTAGTAATGTTGATCATCAATTAATAAATATGTATATATATATTCGCATATATTCATGTACATTCTCGTACATCTTGTAAGCTTTTATTTAAAAAATTAGATTGACAGTAGAAGACAGTACTCTCAGCAGAATAATGTACTCTGATATTATAATTAATTGTAGTACAATTGTATAGGTGATCTTATAGGTTTCGGGGCTCCAAATAGAGAGAGAGGAGAGAGAGAGAGAGAGAGAGAGAGAAAATCTTAATTAATTTAATTAATTTAGAATCTTAATTAATTTTTTCTAAAATAAATTTTATGGATTTCTTCTTCGTGAGGAAGTAATAAGACTATATATAGATAGAGAATATATTTTATAAATGATAAAATGAATGAAAAATAATAGCTATTAATTTTCTTTTTAATAATTAGTGTCGCACAAAGTGTCATTTAATTATCTAATTTTCAGACTTTAGTAATTAATTTTAATTATGTTTGCAATTTTGTTAAAATCAATTTTGTTAAAAATAAATGTATGTACAAACAACAAAAATGATATATTTCGTATGTCGCTCTATAATAAATTTATCTTTTGCTAATTGAATCAAAGGATTTACTGCAATAGCGATCTAACTCACATTTTGTAAAAACGGAAAAAATAAACTCTACAATTAAGTTGAAAAAATATATTTATTCTTTGTTTTTACAAAATATGCTATTGCATTAAGCTCTTCAATTGCTTTATAGGAAATGAAAATTGAACTGGCATTTCAAGTAGCAATTCAATATAGTCAAATGTAACAAACTAGTTGCAGCAAAAAGTATTTTTTTTTGTTAGAAGACGATAGTAACTCCAAAAAGTAACTAGACGTGATTTGAAACGTATTCGAAAAATAATCATATTTTCTGCAAGTAGCATTGTTTCATGAAATATATGTAAGATATATATAAGACCGAGAAAGTCAAGATGACTTGTGTCACGTGTAAAGACGTGTATTTCCACATAGGAAATGATATGTCGCTGATGAAACTCGATATCATATGTGTACCGTTTCACCATTTTGGCGCATTGCCAGGAGGGGGATGTTGCTAAACACTCACCGAAATTATGCTAAACACTCGCTCCCTCCGTCAACGGAAGCGACATGTTCGCTCATGTGTGAGAAAAACACAAATGAAACTCAGCATCCGCAAAACAGGCATATGAATACGAAAGCTCTAATCTGCATTCCGGATCTATATATCTTCCGCATAGAATTTCTATGTTATCCTTATTGAATGCCGATATTTCCTTCCGCGATTCAGACGTGAGAATGATCTTAAAATCCGGATATTGGATTGCGCAGGAAGAGTCATCTCGCCGTCGATTGTAACGCGCAACTTTTACGTAACGCGCGCGGAACAGCTTTAAGCGGATCATACTGGTTTGATCTCACAGCCAATTCAACGACATGTCCCCCGTCCCACAAAAAGCGGCGATCTTTCATTCATGAGACGGGATCTTCTCGTTTTGATGGAACGCGAAGCGCATTTCGACGCAAAGAATGCCGCGCTATGCAATGGCTGTGAGAGAGAACGAGAACCCGCGTGTCAATTGACATTTATTCCGGGTGATACGTCATGAATTCCCATCACAATGTACAATAGGCGAGACTGGTGAAAGAGAGAAAAAAAGAGATAGAAATCAACAGTACTTATTCTGCGGTATTCTAAAAATACAATGTTAATACATTAAACGCGGCACGAGTTTGGGCATGAAGTTCGTGCCACGAAAGCTCGTGAAAGCTTAATTAACGACTGTGCATCCATTGTTATGTGGTAAGTAAATGAAACTGGGGGCTTATTCTCGTTGTCTCGGTTTCTTTGTCGATTATCATTCTGAAAAGTATGGGTGTGGTATCAGACTTCTCCTCGTTTTGATGAAGTGAACTGCTGCAGTGTTCACGAAACGTTGGCATTCTAATAATGAATTTGGACACGAAGATAACTCGCGAAACATATAGTTTCGAAAGTATCTGCGGAAGCATTAATATGGGTATTTTAATGTCATGCAGTGTCTATATAATTCTCCGTATTGATATTAATATTATATTAACATAGCGTGGAATTAGTAAATACACTATATGTTAATATTGATGTTAATATTGATTAATCGCATGGTACTAAATTCACACTATATTTTTTAGAGTGCACATGCAACTATGGTTTTTTTGAATATTTTAATTTAAACAAATTTCAAAATTGATATATAGATGTTAAAAAAAATGAACGAAGAAATAGAATTAAAAAGAAATTTAATTTAATTTAATTGACAATTGATTGTAAGATTATTAATACAAGTATGTAAAAATTAAATACAAATTTTACTTCTTTTATTATGGAGTACTACTCAAGCGTATCAATATGTAAAAAATAAAAATTTCTATTTCTAAACTAGCATTCCAATTTTCAACAATTACAGCGGGGCTGACTGACAATGAGGAATTCAGTCGGGATTAAAGGGTTAAAGCGCCGTAATCCGGCGTATCAGGCAGGCGGAATTGGAGACAAAAAATTCAGCCAGCGATTGAATCATTCTGAAAACATGACTAGTAGTTGAAGTTATAAAGTGACGCAAGAGAGCTTTAACCGGCTCGTCGTCGCTCGTGTAGAAACAATAACGTTGTAATTGGTCCAATAATAAAATAATGATTAGACTAGAGAATTGCGTGTATGTCCGCCTCTCTTTTTCTTTCTCTCTGTATCGCGTCTTTGTGTGCATTCAAACGCGGAAGATGTCAGCCTTATTGACGTGAGATGCGTCTTATGCAATCGCGGTTTATCGTTGTAGAAAATTTCGAAATTAAACCGCTAAGAAAATTTTTTCATACAGAGATATTCGAGGAATTCTGAGAGTTTAATCTTTTAATTAATTTTTTGTTTATTAAATTTTTTAAAAGGAGAATTTATTATTATTTTAGTAGATTTCTTTTATCTTAGAAATCTTAATATTCTTCGTTTTAATTCTGTGATTATTTTACTGTATTAGAAAATAGTTAGATATAACAGGACAATAGGAGCCAAGCACTAGGAGCAGATAATTCTTGTTCAAACCAATATGGTTAACAAAACAACTTTAATAATAATTAATCCGCTAAGCAGATTTTATATTTATTTACATTAAGGTCTTTAGGAAGTCTTTAGGAATTAATTTATATTTATATTACTATATATTAGATCACACTATTTGGATGGGGACTAATAATTACTAATAATAGTTTGATTTCTTTTTTAATATCCTGCACTAAGAAAAATGATCAGAATTTCGGTTATCACTAAAAATCTGGTAGAAAATTTTGTTTGTTTATTTTTAACCAGAATTTTAATTAATCAACAAGACATTTTTCTCAGTATGCTTTTTGAACGGAAAGAATGTTGGCAATTTATGATAATTACTATGGTAATTACTGATTAAAATATTTTAAAATGTCGGAAGGGAACAACAGTAATATTAGGATTTCTCGGAGGTCGAAATTTGCTGGCTCGAAACAGTCTCCTAGTTTTCCGGACTTCCGACAGTCGATACGATGTCGGCGATTTATCGGGCGCAGAGTGCTCTGGTATCGCTGATTCCAATCAACAAAGGCCTTGATAAAGCTAGCCTATTATATACAAGGTGGTCTCTTATTTATGGTGAAAATAATTCTCCGCACTTTTTCTCTAAAATGCAAATTTTATAAAGAAGGTCAAGGCATAATTGTATGCACAGGATCAAAAAATCAATAACTTTAGTCATTTTGATGCAAATAACACAGTTTTATGTACCTCAGTTATATTCTGCATGTAGATTACATGTAATTTGGTACGATTTCAATTTAGATTAGATATTCCATGATTATTGAAAATAAAAAAGAAAAAGAAATTTTCTTGCTCAAATGGAATTTTCTTAAAAAAAGAGATTCTTATCGGAAAATTTGTCTTCGATGATTAATATATACAAGATATACTTTTCAGTAAGCATTAAATAAGCGGTAATTGAAACATTTTTAAATGGGGCATAGATAAGAGGAACGAAGATCTCTCGCGAAAAGAAGGTGCTGACGTTGTCGTCTGGTTTAAGCTCCACCCCGTAGCTCGGGATCGGTCGATGAAACCCCCTGTGAACCCCACCTTAAACTCTATCTCCGATAGAAATGTATTATGCAATGCACGCATACTCACCACCGGCTTGCTCTTAAGCTGGACTTTAATACTTTGTCCTCCTCGCTGTCCTCGCACGTGATATCATTCCGCGAAACGACACGTAAGTGCCTTTTGACATTAAATATTTTAATCGTAGGCGGCTCTGTTCCTCTCTTGCATTTACCGGACACGATTATGGTCGTCTATATCCGTCCGCTCTGAGAGAATGCACATCCCTTGGCTATATTATGTCGCTATTAACAGGCTACAGGCGGAGAGAGCGTATATTTGTTAATAAACAAATGTATTGTATATTAAGGCACTTTACATTTATATGCTATTTTGGTGAACAAATATATTAAGGGCTTATCTTCTCTTCTCTTTTACATTAAACATAATAGCAAGAAAAATATAAAATGCAATATAAATATAAGTAATGTGTTGCGTAAAATATATAAGACAGCGAGGAAACTTGTATAAATGTACTTATATTGAGGAAAAACTGTTACTTTTTGACTATAATTGCAAGATAAAATAATTATAGTTAGTAACTCCATTTTTTAATAATTATTATTACTATAATATTAGTATAAATATAATATAGTTATTATAATAATTATATATAATCATTTTTGGTATCAATTTTCGTATGTATATTTTTTGTATATAGAATTATAAATGTAATTAATATTATAATAATAACGTTATTAACTATAAAATGTTAATATAACTATAAAACATAATTATTTTACCGTGCAATTGTAGTATCACGAATACCAAATACTTTTCTCTTAGTGTATATAATATACATATTGTTACAAAATATAAAAATCTTCCAGATTATAAGAAACGTATGTTTGAAACTACATTTACAAATGATACGTAGAGCAAAATGTGATCGAGAATACGACACGCGTTTAAGAGTTTATAAGCTCCTATTATTTTTAAAGATAACGCGAAGTAGTGAGAAATTCTTCCTGAGAAATTATCGTTCTTATTCGTACGTATTTTCGCTTCGATAGATGCATTTTGCGCGTAGAAATCATATTTTTAAAAAAAAATAATTTCAATGCCTGTGCATCCCCTCACATGCGCGATGTGTGAGTCCTCGGCCTTGATATGAGTGAAATTACAAGGTGTTTTATTTATGAGAAGGAAGTGAGAGGGTCTTTCGTTCGTGAGGATCATCCACGAGATGCAGCCATCCTGGACATCATTAGTCGAGTCCCTTTGATTGTCAAGATTACAGGACTGATGTTGTTTGCGCACGTTGTTTGCGTTGTACTTAACGTGACATTTTATGTTCATCAAGAAGCGTCGGTGCATAGAACCAACTTGTGGGATCAAACGCTCGATTTCATTGCGGAGCGATGCAGCTTTGGCGGATTAAGCGCGTCGAAAGGATTTGCATCGCCTCTGATTTCATCTGCTTCGAAACTAACTAAGAAACGCAACAGGATTGCGATAAGTGGTCTTATTGGTCTTTTGTCGGTAAACTTGGAAAAATTTGAAAAAGATGAATTTCAAATCTCATTCTTTCCCTTTTATGTTTCATTTTTTTTAACTTGTTATTATATAATTATTATGTTATTATATAATTACATCTAAAAAGTATAATAATACTTATTGTGCAAAAAATTATTTTTGTTATGTGTTTGATTAACAATAGTTATTGCATCATATGGTTAATAAAAACGTTTTCAGTATATCGATGTGATTCGCAAACTAAATATTTACCGTGTCGTATGTGCATTATCGTGTGAGTATCATTTAATCATTACACTCATCCAATATCCTCTAACTCTGCTACGTATCCTCTATTTCTGCCTATAGTGTTCCATAGCAAAATAAATATTGGCATTGCCGATGCTGGAATAATTCAGTTTCAATTTCACCTTCTTTGATCCGAGTGTAAAACGTGATTACAATTGGGTTTAATGCACGCGTTAATGCATGATTTTTTTGAGGTTTCTGAAAAAGAGAAAAAGAGAGGAGAAAGAGAATCTGACATTAAGAAGTTTTGTTAGGAAACTTATATGTGCATTTAAATACACAAATCTATCTTAAAATAAATCAAATTAAATGGATTATATATATTGAATGAATAATTCGATATTATGTACTTATATATTTATTAGAATAATAGCTTATATTCTTTTAGAGTAATAATAGAAATATTATATAAATATAAAACATGATTTTACGAAAAGATACCAAAATTATTTCTCTTAGAAAAATACATAAATATATATATATATATATATATATATATATATATATATATATATAGTAGTA
>NW_012130097.1:675280-681716 GCF_000143395.1 Atta cephalotes
AGAGAGAGAGAGAAAATAGAGAGAAAAAGAGAAAATTTTAATAACAACTATTTTAATTATATAATAGTCATAGTTAAATGGTAAATGTTAAAAAGATATAGAATTCCTATTCAGTTGTACAATTCTTGTTATATACGTTAATATTACATAATTTTGAAATCTTATAAAGATAAGTAAAATTAAATTTTATACTATTGTTATATATATTTTGTTATATATATTTTATTTAATTTTAAAACTTTAATATTAATAACTTTATACAAATAAAATAAATTATACAAATAAAATACATTTCAAGAATTTAAAATAAAAAAATAATACAAATAGCATTAATATCAATTTATAAAGTAAAAAAAATGAATTACATAGGTATAGTCTCGACGAACACGTTTAAAATGTAATTATGCCTGAAGGATATATAGAAAAACACGGAAAAATAGAAATGAACAAGAATGTAAACGAGGAAAAAATTATTCATTGTCATGCAATACGAATCGCGTAACCTGTTTAAGAAAACATAATTAACGACAACTTGTTATTTTAATTACGTATTTGTGAACGTATGGTACAAATGATTATTGCACTTTGTAATAGCTGGACAGTCAAGGTTGACGCATATAATCCACAGTCGCAGTCTTGTCTGCTTGGACCAAATCATCGCGATACTATAGATTTATCCTAAATAGATCTCGCATAATGTATATCATTCTTTTACTTTAAAAGCAGTACAATTTCACAACATTAAATTTTCCAGAAAAGGGGAAGAACTATTTTGATAACTTGATAAAAAATTATTAATTTTAATCAAATAATTGCTGCAGAAAGAATATATTCTTAATAAATGTTATTATTGTAATTTTCACAATCCTTAAAAATCATTCTTTTTGAGTTTGTGACTTTGAAAATTTTTTTTAAATCACCTTTTTTGAATTCTGGCAATTTGGAAGATTTTTTTATGAAGTTAAGTTAATTTTAGGATAATGTTTACTTAACATAAATTATAATAATTAAAAAATTACGTTTTTTTATGCTGTTATCGTATGGCACTATTGAAGTAAGAAATATTTCATACTATACTTTTCTTGATAAATATATGTTATAAATTCCGCGCGATCGTGATATGATAAGTTTCTCATAATAGATGTTTGCAAGAAAATATCTTTAAGAGGATCGAATAGTTCGACGTAATGAAAATTTAATCGTATTAATTAAGTGCCTTAATCAACTTAAATAAATATATAAATAATAAAGATAAGAATAACTTTGTTGAACACGTGGAATTACAGAATTGCGTGATAAACGTGAATAAAAAAAGAATAAAATTAAGATTAATTAATTATTACGGAAAAATAAATTATTTAAAAAAATAGAAAAATAGAAAAATAATAACATAATACATGTCTACAATACAACTTTCCCCTGCTATATTTCTGTGAATTACGATTCATGTAAATGAGTTTAGCCATGTGTTATCATTGTTTATTATAGTAATGATATTTTGAAATCTTTTTCGAACATGCAAAATGACAAACATGATCCTAGATGTACAATGTCTCTACAAATCGTACAATCAAATGCATTCTATGATATATTTTGAAACATTGTATATTTTACGGGGATATGTAAAATAACAACATCATTCGATGCATCTCTCTAAATTGTACTATCGAATGCATTCCATGAGATTTGATTAATTCGATAATAGGCTTAGTTCGACAGATAATACCGAATGAAGCCCTCAATGTTTTAGCACTAAGCCATAACAATGCGAATTTGTTACTGGTTTAACTGATCGATGAGTTTCATTATTGTGCACGCGCATCGTTTCATTGAAACGATGTGGTACACGTATATTCGACAATTAATTACGATCGTTCGTTTTCGAATCGCTTTCGAAAGATTAAAAGAATACTAATTCTCGTGAAATTGCAGTCATGGATGAGAATAGCATTGATTTTGATCCTCGATATAATGTTTATAATATTAATTGAAAACTTTGTATGAAAGAAATTATATTATAATTATTTTATAATTAATAGGAATTAATATAATTATTTTTTAATTAATTAACATAATCGTTTTTACATAAACATTATAACATTATAACGAATGCGATATCATTACATAGAAATGCAAATGTTAAATTTGTAATATCGAATTATATCCAGTTTGAATTATTTTTAATTATTTCTGTAAATCATTGTTTCTTTTACAAGTTATCCTTAATTTAATTAAAATAATGGAGTTAAACAATTTAACTTAAAAAATTTATTCAATTTGATTTAAATTTTGTTTGTTATTTACTAAGTGTGTATTAAATGTAATATATTGTTTATGTTGAAACTAACCAGAAATGGATTAATTTATATTTTAACGGACATGGAAGTTAAAAATAACAAAATGTTGTTTAACTTAAGAAATTGGATTACTATTGCTCCTTTAATATCTAATGTGACAATAAATGTTACATTGCAACACAAAACTGTCGAAAATGTGTGTATAACAAAAATGAAAGCTACCATAAATAAATAGACGTGTAGTTCTGAAACGTTTGTTTGCTCTTTTACTTAGAATCATGTGGAATCATTTTGTAAAATTTAATATATACCCGTAACTCTCTATAATAAAAAAATCAAACGAGGAAACGTGATTTCGAGAAGAATAATTCTGTCGTCATTCGGAGAATCGCTTATTTTTTGGGAAAACTTATGACCACGAGATTAATAATTGTATATTGTACATTTTTCTTCATATAAAGGAGAAGTTTTTCAATAATGTACGCAAGTACATTTACTATGAGATAATACTTGAGCTTTTTCGATATTTAAAATCCTGCTGCAAGATGAAATATTTTTATTCTCCAGATTTTATTTCCAGAAGAAAAATAAACGAAACCGTATGGCATACACGATTTCTTTCCCGCGTCTTGTTTCCTTTTCATTGCTTTCACTTTGTTTCTTCTTGTTGGTTTATTGTGCTTTGCCCAGCTTTGCCCGATTCTTCAAGTTTTATGAAAAAACTCACAGAACGGAACTCTTATTAGTTTTTTAATCTGTTTACGTTATTAGATATGACATGTAAAACGCATTTAATTACATTTTCTTAAATAGATGCCGTGTGAATTAATCCAATTAATACTGTCAGCATGTATATACATAGATGCTAATCCTAAAATCTCATGATTTAAAAAATTCTCTTGAAATTATATCATAATAAAGAGAAAAATCTGTAGAGTTGCTAAAATATATATTGCAAATTAAAATAAAGCGAAAAATTCAGAAAATATAGATTCTAAAATGCTAAGAGCTTTGCCAAGTTCTTCTTTCTTGTTCTCTCTCTCTCTCTCTCTCTCTCTCTCTTATATCTCCTCTATCAATGATTCATATCTCTTGTGTATATGTACCTATTATATAATAAATGTATCTATAGCAAAACCTATTAGCGATATTAGAATGATTCGAAAAAATAAAAGTAATAAAGTGAAAACGTCGAGATGTTAGCGCCTGTAATATTAATTCGGCATTTTCTACCTTTTGCGTGTTTCTCGGAATATCGTGCACGAAGCGAGGACGAGGGATATTTCCAATTATTGTTATTTTTTTCGATCACGAACAATAGTAAGTGATTCGCCGCCGTTATCTTGTTTCGCTCATGTAGCTCGAAGGTAACAGATGAAGTTCATTGTCTTCGATCTTATTTGAGTGCGAGGTGTAGACGATCTCTCGCGTTTACGAATGTAGGCCTCGGCCGGTTAACTGGATTACGACACGCAATTTCTATCCTAGACCTTCGTGAGGTTCGACGCGACGGCGAGGTCTCTCATGTTATCGTTCGAAAATCCGTGGGCGTGAACTGAACGTGATTCTTGCGAGTGCGATGCAATATTCAAATCCGACAACTGCAGTTAATTCTGCGCGACATGTCACGCGACGGCATTTATTTCTGCGCGATTTATTATCAGATTTACTTGTTTGATAGTGTTACTGTGTTTGTGTGGTTTGTATGGTGTTTCTGCCTATTTTCTCTTATTATCTATTATTTATTATTTATTTAGGATAGAATTTATAGATAGAAGAATAAATTTTTAATACGATAATGTTTATGTGTAATATAAATGTTATTACATGCACATGTACATACAAGTCGATTCCGCGTATGAAAAACTAACGACTCGTCGACTCTTAAACATCACGAACTTTTAAACTCTCTTCGTCTAGTTCGAAAGAATTTAATTGAATTCTGTTATAAATTTTTCCTTGTAACCAAAATCAGATAAGAAACTTAAGGATTTTTCCCAATAGGAAAGTTCAAAGATTTGAATAAGAAATTTATTCACTTCTTATTCGTCCATCGTAGTGCCTCATTGGTCAAGACAGACTTAGGACTAAATTACTGAATGAAAATGTTTGATATTTTTAATTATAATTACAAAATAATTGTAATTAAGGTAAAATAATTGTAATTAAGAGCTTCATTTTTATCCTACAGTTAGTGGCACAAAAGTATCGTCAGCAATTCTTTGAAAAAGCCGAGTGTATATATATTAAAAATTAAAGTTATATTTTAAAAGTATCTACAAAATGTATTTATTTAATATGCCTATGTTCACAGATAATTATTGATTATAACTTGCTTTTTTCACAAAATTTTTACAATAATTAACCTTCCTAATTTTGGATATTTCTAATTGAAAATATGTGGAGTCATAAAGATGAAGCTTCAAAAATAACTAATGTTTATTTTGAAACAATTATTGGCGCATTTGAAAATTTGGAAGTTCTTATCTAAAATTCTACTCAAAAATCTTGTGCAAAGCATGTTTCATTGATAAACTCTAATCAATATCTAATAATGATGATGCATATGAAGTAAATGCATTTTAGTACATGTGCTTTTATTTTTAAATGATTTTAATTTTTAATGTAGTAAAGTTTTTTTGCTAACATTCTTGTATCATTGATTATATTACTATTCTAATGTCAGTAACAATAATTATATTTATAGTTTTACTAAACAAATACACAGTTGGCATAAAAAATGGCTGCAAATGATTGCAAATTACAGTTAGATTGTGGTAATTGCAACCATTTTTTTTTAGTGTATATAGCCGACGTTATACGTCTATAGTACGAGATGTAAATGACGAAGTATAATCATGCGTTTTAATCTCGCTGCAATCGATCGTCTTCCTTTCCGATCGCGGGGTCATGAGGGACGTTAATGGCCCAGCACGATCGTTGTTGTCGTCATCTTCGACCAAGTCAGACCCTGAACTGGAAACGAGGTTCATTGTCTATGACCTTACTGCACGCCTGCTCTCGCAGTTTTATTCGTAAATGCAAAGAGGCCTCGATTGTTAACTGGCGACTGACATGCGATCCACCTACGTCTTTCTTCCCTCATCGAGGGCGCCGAGATTTGAGTAAAACAGTCGAGAATCTTTCAAAAAAATCTTGGTCTTGATCGCGTGATACCACATAGAGCCAATTTCTTTTTTTGAGCGGAAGTCAAAAAATTACTCTCTTTCGAGTCATATCTATTAGTATGTCACGAGAGTAAATTAATTTCATATTAGCAGGGATCAATATTCCGCAAAGCTTGTCCTTTGCGTATGATATTAATTATTAAAATTAATTTCCCAATGTTGATTATCAATATCTGTCAATATTAATTAAATCAAAATCAGATGTTTGTTAATTCCGAGTATAATTTAAATGATCTTCAGTTTCTCTTTTATAACACTTCATATAATATGCGAACATAATATGTAGAAAATGTATTAAATTATTTACAGCTTTTTGAGGGGATACTTACTAGCATCATTATTATATCACTAATTAAATTGTTCGGTAATTTAATTTGAGATATTATTATACCTCATTTCGATTTAAAGATATATACCATTAGATATCAAAGAAGCAACGACAATTCACTCCCTTGAGTTAAATATTTTGTTATTTTTAACTTTCATGTATGTTAAAATGTAAATCAATTCATTTTTGTAGTCATTTTTAAAGTAAATATCAATATTAACGTATACACTTATGTTAGTAAATAATAAATTAAATTTGAATCAAATTTAATACATTTTTTTTTAGTTAAATTGATTAAATTAAATATAACGAGTAGGAGCAGTACCGACCTGTAGAAATGATTAAAAATAACTTGAATTGCATATAATTTGACATTATGAATTTGATAGTGTATCATATAATACATATTTCAAAATAATAAAAAAATTATGAAAGAGTTTTACGCATTATTTAAATCAGTTTACTATCTAAATAGGTTTACGCATTTGGATACAAAATTATTGATTGAAGTAATATTTTTTTTATCAATGCTTTATACATATATAAATTTTACACTCCGAAATATTATTTAAGACTTAATTAAAATTTATATATATATATATATATATATATATATATATATA
>NW_012130097.1:683906-687708 GCF_000143395.1 Atta cephalotes
ATATATATATATTCAGTTAATTTAAATTTGAAGCATTAAGATCCAGATCGGATCAATAAAAATTTTATTTTACTTATTGTGTATTCACATTGTTATCTTATAACATATTTAGAAAAATTACATTTCGTTGCATATAAAAGATAATTTCATAGATGTAAGCTTTGAATAGACGAAAATAAAGAATTAATGTAAACGAGCGCACCTGAAATCAAGAGAATACTTTATATTAATTGAATTTTGTCATTAATTTTGTTATCAATCGCGTATATTTACCAACTCTATTAAGGAACGGTAACACGAAGAATAGCTATAAATTAAACGAACGTACGAAATTATTGGAAGCTCGATGGAGACCACGCGGTACAAATTATCGGTCTGCCGATATTAATTAATTTATAACGGTTACTTTCGTACTTTTGCTTTTATCAGTTTACAATCAAATTGGATCGAAATGTCACAGTTGTTTTTATGCCGATAAATATTTCTGTCGTTTATGTAGATGTTACATCAATTGTAGAAGTAAACTTGACATTTCTTGCACGTATATTAGATTCAGATAAATCGATCTTTTCTCATTTGAAAATTGAAATTGAAATGCTCAGCTAAATTGAATGCAGTTTGGCACACTTGAACCTCGAAACAATAAACAAACACAGAAATAAGTCTGTATTGAGTCTAAATTGAGAAATGCGAATATTACTTCTGCAATTTCTGATTGTCCCGAGAAGGAGAACACTTTGCTTGTTACTTGCGCCTGTCAAACTAGTCGTTTGGCGCACGAAGTTCGATTACGAAGTGGAATAGGTATGATTGCGATCAGACGAGCGGAGTCCTGCGGAGCAACCCATTAATGGCGGCGAGTGCAGATCGCAATCTTCGCGCAGGATAGCACATTGTTAAGTGAAAGGAAACCTAGGTTACAATCAGCAGCTGGGTACGGATACAGTAGTGCTCCTCTTCTTTCATTTCTTTTTTAAATTAAGAGTCCTAAGGATGTGACCTGCGATGTACGCATGGGTATATGTGTGACATACAATATATGAACATGTTAGGAATTGTAAGTTTATTGGCTACCGTCACATTTTGTTGTCTGGCAAGTGTTTCCGCGTCTAGTGCACAGAAATCATATGTTTTTTTCTCTGAATGTATATAGAGTAACATATAGACATAATTTTGGGAATAAATTCAAGAAAATAACACAAAAAGCTCATACAAACATTTGATCTATTATTATTATTATTATTAATTATTAGTGTAAGAAACATATTAGTAAGAGAAATATGTGGTGTTACAATACATATATGTCACACATGCCAAGACCGATATACATATTTCTCGAAGGGAATGCCGCACTCGCGTCGAGATATTGAATTCCACTCTCTTCAGGACGATTTGATGTTCCATTAATGCTCCATTAATTTTATTACAATTTCGTTTTAAAATAATATTTTCTCCTTTCGAAGATAATTAATTAGATAGTAATATAATATTCAAAAAACATGCTCAACTATGATAGAAGAAAGCATCATTATCTTATGGTATTTAATAATATGTTTACGCCGATATTACATGAATTTATTGGGTTGTCCGGAAAGTTCGTGCTGACTAAAATTTAAATTTTAGTATACATTTATTAAATTAAAATTTTTTTCTGCGAACTTTCCGGACAACCCAATATATATAGGGTATTTCATAACATGTGAGCATATCTTTACAAAGGAAGATCAAATTGATCTATCTGATCTTGTTTCCAAGTTACAGACATTTTTGTACTTTATTAATTCTTGTTACATACTGAATTTACGTAGCATCACATATTTCTCTTATTAATATGTTTCTTAATAGTTTCTAATAGTTAATAATAATAATAATAAATCAAATGTTTATATGAGCTTTTTGTGTTATTTTCTTGAATTTATTTTCAAAATTATGTCTACATGTTATTCTATATACATTCAGAGAAAAGAAGTATGATTTCTGTACACTAGATGCGGAAGCACTTGCCAGACAGCAAAATGTGACACGGTAGCCAATAAATTTACAACTCCTAACATGTTCATTGGTTATCGCGTTACATCTTGCTACGGGGCAAGCGTTTCCGTATCCAGTACGAGTGAGCCAATAGTAATGGCTGTAGTAATAACTATATAGGTAACAAATCACTACATATAAAACTATACAAGTAATAAGAATTAATGTATATAGTTGAATAAAATTTTTTATAGTTATTGCAACTATAAAATAGCTTATTTAACCATACGTTTATTAATTTTACTTTATTTAGTTAATATATAAAATAGTTATCACTATAGTATAATAGCTACTATGTTTTTTCTGAGTGTATATTTGAATTTTTAAAGGCCAATAGCATATTTTATTCCATTGACAGTCTCTTTATTAAGAACTTTAAAAAGTATAAGTTTATGTTCATCTTGTTATCTTAACATAATTTTATTATCTTTAAAATAATGAATAAAATTATAAATTAATATTTAATTAACTTTTCATAGGGAATAAATTATTTTAGTTTTCAAGAAGGCGTCCTCTTTGCACAAAACTCACTGATAAATGAATATCCTATATCAGGATAATCCGTGTATATATTTCGCCTTAATAGACGTGAAAAAAGATAATCGTTATCGCAGTTATTTCTCTTTTCTCTGGTTGATGAACTGCTACTATCGTTAAAACCATTTTTCGTCCGGTATCACTAAAAACGTAACCTCGAGTTTCCGGTGGTTAACAGGTGAGCCATCCCAATCGGATTTGGCGAAATGATGATGGTTTGCCTTGCCAAATGGCAGCAGAACGCGTTAACATCCCACAAGGCCGCATCTGGCACGTACGCATACGATAGTCAATATACCCACAAATATATACGTACACACATACGTACAGGTATGTGTACATAACATATCTACGGTTGGAGAGAGAGAGAGCTCCTAACTCGTCGTTAGCGAGTCGAGCAATGGAGTGGTGGAGTGGGTGGCGGTTAGGTGGTGAGCGGATGGGTCGGTCGCCTGGCGGGTGGGTAGCCTATCTCTAGTCGGGTAGTAGTAGGTGCGCACCCTACACGGCTACCAGGTGAGTGGGGCAGAGGCCAACCCCCGAGATACCCGACGCGAAACGCGAAAAACCACTTGTGCGTGTATCCTAGCTGTCGCGTCGTCTCCCATTGCTCCGATAGTTTATCCTGATCCTCATTGTTCGTACGATCTTCATTGTCGTCGTGCGACTTGACATTCTTACGAGAGAGGTAACACCTCCTCTGTTTCTCTTGTCTATAGTACTACATTGTCTTGGTCCCTCTCTCTGTCTCTCCGTCTCTTTCTATTTCCGTCTTTCCCGCCGGGTCGTCCGGACGGTCTCATAGTGTCTCGCCCGAGGGCGACATTCCAGATCGATCGTAAGTGATCTACGTTGTGGTCGGACATAGATCGTGTAGAGTGTAAAGCGTCGACGACGGTGAGGGAAGAAGAGGATAGGAGGTTTGTTCGTTTGAACTGATCGCGAGAATTCAGAATACGACTTTGAAAAATGATACTAATGTTTGGTTTTTCCCGTGGCGCGCAAGTGGCTCCTTGATTCTGTTCTCTGAAAAAAATCCACTGAAGAAATGTTACTGGTGAACATCCTATGAGAAAAGAATATAAACTGGAATACAAAATGATGTAAGTGTCGAAGAGATAGCCTTTAATAATAAATTTAAAACATTTTCGTGGGCTAGAAAATATATTTACGATGTATATATATATATATATATATATATATATATATATATATATGTATATATATATATATA
>NW_012130097.1:689058-693014 GCF_000143395.1 Atta cephalotes
TATATATATATATATATATATATATATATATATATATATATGGATTATGTATAAATTCTATTACATCCTTATAAAAATATAGAAGAAAAACAGTTAATTCTAAAAGTAAATACATTTTATGTTACATGAAAAGCAGAAAAAATTAATAGCATAAAAAAATTAGAATAAATAATAAAAAAAGCGAATGAAATTGAATGAAAAAAACGAAAAAATTAAAGAAACGTGAAAATTGCAAAAGTATGGAAAATATATTGGCTTTTACATCATTTTGTATTTTTAGTGTGTATTAGATCGTAGGAAGGCATTCACACATAATATATTCTACATTATATATCAATCGATTTTTACATCATTGTTAATGGCTTTTTACAGAACAAATTACTTGAAACAAAATTCTAATTTAATGCCTTTTTATAACGATTTTCTTTCTCATCAGGATTATCGATACGTCTTCATGATAAATTTTAATATCGATGTTGAACTATATAGATATAAGTGATAAATTATAATATCGCTTTTATATAAAAAAATCTGCTACATTGATTTCAAGATAGGGCAATTTTTTCGTATAATTATGTTCGTATAATTATGTTCATAAAAATTCTTAAACGATATGATAAAAATAACATCACGATTCTTGTAACTTTTGTAACTTTTAGCTTGAGTATTCTGAAAATCTACATTGTAATATTCGCGAGAACATCACGCGACAAAAGTTTCATAAATTTCATCTTGGATATTTTTGAAAGAGCAACTATTTAAATCGAAACTATTTAAATGGTCCAAGTAAATTGTCAAACCGATCCTTGGAAGATCACGTGACATCGATAGCAGAAAAGGCAGTTGCTTCATCGATCCATTCCCATTCTGAGCTGGGTGTAACTAGGCCGCCTTTCCAGGATCCTTGTTGGACGATCTGTTTGTAGATCCTGAAAAGGAATTTTGGAAGTTTCGAGTACCGCCATCAGATGAGTCCATAAACTTTTTTACGGGAAAGATCGTTTGTAACAGGAAGATAATCTAGAACTCTAGCGCGATTTTTTAAGAAATACAAAAAGAATTTTTTTTTAAAAGAAATTGTTATTTAAAGTATTAACTAATTAAGTATATAAAATGAATCTTTTAAAAGCGTAGCAATTAAAATTTTAAGACAGAATAAAAGAATTGTAGTACATTTACAATTAATGTCACGTTAAAAAGAATGAAAAAAAATACAACGCGGATTACACTAATCTTATTTTATGTAGTCGCAAGAGAATTATATACGAAAAGTGATAGGATATTATATTAATAAATAAAAACAATTATCTTTGTGTTCTCGAGAGAGAATAATAGTATTATATTAAAATTATTATTAAAGATAATATTATTATCAAAGTTTTAAAACTGATTATCTTGATCCAGAAATAGTATACTAATAATGATAGAAGATGCATTTTATTTGTCAGTAAAAACGAAAAACACTAAAAATGATCAATTGTAAAGATTTTTTGATACAGAATTGATGAATATTAATATTCTGAGTAAAGAATATCTGAAGATGAATTGATAAATTTTTAAGCAGCAACAATCGCTGAGAGGAAGGAAAGGAAGACAATATACGAAAATATAATAATCTGTAAAATTATTTAGATTTTCTTGATACAAATTGACGAGCGCAACACTGAGATCAATGACATCGAGAAGATCAACGAAGAAATGCACATTAGCTTACGTTTTGTTCGGTTAATTAATCACGACTCGGGATAATTCATTTATATCATAGCGATTCATCTTCGTAGATGTTACGTTCATAAAGCCATCATCACACTAGCATCTGTCTATTGGATTGTGATTGTGCTTGGTGATTACTTTTCAACCAGTCAAAGCAAATTGGTGACTGCTTTGCTTTGATTGATTGAAAAATAATCCAATGACAGTCGCCGATCGGCAATCGTTAGTGTAGTTACGACTTACAAACAAATGTAACACGACGTGCTAGAACGACTTGTTGCATGTGCGATTGTATTAAAATTTATTAATTTTCCATAAATTCCTATTGCCTCGTGTCTTCATTTCTTTAGCCGTTGCATTCATTATCACCGCCCATACTTTCGATATTATTGCTAAAGATATTATTTCTCCGTTGTGCAGTTTATTTTCGTCATTATTACCTTTTTTCTTTATTTCACCGGCATTGTCGTTTGTACTGATTGTAATATTTACCGATCTTATCCATACAAGTTGAATTACGAATGTTATTATCATTTTATGTTAATGGGATCGTGCAGTATTTCTGCAAACAACGATGAAACACGTTTCTCCGGGGATCATAATTCACCGCGTGACGGCAAAACGGTCCTGCTTTCGGTCTTTTCGAACTCATGGATCGTTTTATCTATCATTTATCATCCGAGAGGGAGGTGTGTCGCTGTCAATTTTCAGTAGCAGGAGACTTTTTCGATTCGTGCGGCAACGTTTTTCCCTTCGACCTCGTTCGAAAATCTAGAGGCAAGAGAGAGAAAAATAGAAGGCGCACATGTGAAAGATCGTTTGTACGTTAATGCGCAATGTCACATGCGGGATCGATGTACCGTGTAAACGAATGAAACATAACGATCAGCATTAATCGAAATAACCTTCGACATTGACTTTGTCTATGCGATTTATATCGCATGCGGTCTTGTAATAACAGTTTCATAGCGTGATATTATGCATGCAGCATTAAAGTAAATTTCGCGTAGCGATGAAACATATCAGAATGTCTTACGTATACAAATTAATCCGAAAAATCGCATAAACGTGCTGGCGAAGTACTTCGATTAAGGGAAATTTTATTTTCGTTCGTGATGCGAGACATGTAAAAGGGAATATCACTATATTATGCAGGTGAAGGAACTTAAGGACTCGTGAAAATATCTGACAAATAAAGTTTAGCATCTAATGACACATGCTACTTTACGCGATACTTTCATTTATCTTGCGATCTCTCGCGAGTTACAATCGCCGCTAATTAAGTCGGACGACTTTCTTGTGTTTCCAAGTCGAAAGTCACGACTATGTCAAACACTTGTTGTTCGTGAGTATCTGTTTACATGACGTGATGCATGCTGGATGAGCGTTATGTTTTATCGACCGCTGTGTAATAGAAATAGCAGAGAAGTGCGTTAATACTTTTTTTATTTCTCTCCTACCTATGATGTTGCATCGCTCACAACGGATGCAATGTAAACCGGTATCACGCTCTTCTAATCAAGCAGATAAAACGGTAAAAGATAAAAATTGAACGAATGAATAGCAGCCCATAAACGTGACATATAAGCATCTGATTTATTTTAACCGATTAATTTTGTTAGTTTTTCTTACTATTTTTATTGACTGTTTTTTTGTTTTTATTTCGTGATTGTGTCTAGTTTTCTTTTTAGGTATTTTTTTTATCTCGCATAAAGTTATTTATTTTCCCACATGAATTGTCACTTTGATCTGACTTTTCAAGCTTTGCTGGCTTGGCATATTTATTAACGTTGCAAGAAATGAAACATCGGACCATAAGCGCTTAGGTATCTATAAAGCATTAGCGAATTGAAAGCCAATTTAGAAACGATCGATCGAAGTCTTATTTACATTTTTAGATATTCTATAAGAAATAATGTTCGTGATTTTTCAATATATTTTCCATTAACCGCACATCTCGCCACATGAATAATTAATTTAGTTCTTCTAATTTATGCGTTAGATTTTATATAGTCATTATTGGCATCATTGCCAATAAATTTATAATTACATTTTGCTAAATAATTATAATTATATTTTTTAAAAGGAAATATAAACGTAATTGAAATTAATCATACAATATTGTCATAGCAAAATATTTTTATTATGTATGAACTGCCAATGAATGCCAACAGAAGAGAGAGAGAGAGAGAGAGAGAGAGAGAGAGAGAGAGAGAGAGAGAGAAGAGAGAGAGTAGCGAAAG
>NW_012130097.1:695604-700007 GCF_000143395.1 Atta cephalotes
GGTAAAATTATTAAATACAATATTTCATTGCAGACGAGTGTAATTTTGAATCACAATAATTTATGTAGAATGTTCAAGTATGATAAGTAATGCTGCAAAAAGTTTTGACATTTTAGTGTCAAACCTGTTTGAGTGTCCTATAAAATTATTTTGATCCAATAAAATTATTTTTTAAATCTGTATCTGGCTAAATTTTTTAATATTTCTACAGAATTTCATTCCATATATAATAAATAGGTTCAACATTATAATTTCTGTTTTAAAAGTATTAAGTTCAAGAATCTGTGGATTCCTCGATAATTTCTGTTATAGCGAGTATAGTGTAAAGCTTACTCCCTTATGTTCTGTCTACATTCTGTTCGAAGTTGGCGTTGTGCAATACGATATGTAAATGCGGGCCACTGGGAACAATGGCATAGAATCTCTATGGATTAGCCCTATTCCGAAGTAACTTTTCATCCTGCGATCTCTCGCGTGGAACGAGCACTGGAATGCTTCGTCTGCTCGTTGAATTTTCAATTGCTCTCGCTGTTAATCTCGATTAATCCCTTGGACCCTTTAGTAAGAAGTCTCTCGGAAGTTTAATAAAAATACTAAAACTATGAACAGATGTATAAAGCCGCTGGCACGAATATTGAGATCCATACAAGTGGTACGACCCATTTCTGCCGCTCAAGTTTTAACGATGAATCGATCCTTCTACGAATCTATGATCGATTCTTCTTTCGCGCAAGTTTGATGTCATGTTATCTATACTATATTACTTTTAACTATTTAATTAGTTTTTATTGAATTTTTTTATATTTCGATTTTTTTATATTTTTTATATTTCGACGTATAAAATTTAAAACAACAATCAATCATTTAATTACTTGATAAATTATTCAGTTTTGACTGCAAATCTCGTGTTTAAATAGATAATCGCTTATCTAACGTTTGAGCTTTGACAGAGTATATATTTTTCTAAGTACCCTAATAATATGTTTATTCTTTTTTTTTCTTTTTCTTTCCTATTATTTATAAATAGGGAATATATAAAATAATATATACGTCTGAAAAATACGTTGTTTATTTTACTCTACTTCTTTTATTAATTCTCTAGGGGCGAGTGTTGCAAATGTAACATTTACTTTAAAATTAAATTTGGAATAAATTCAAAATCTATGCAAATTAATTATACTTAAGAACTGAAGATGGAAATGTATGTAGCATTGAACATGGAAATATAATTCTATCCGAAAATATCGAAAGATTTTTTAAAAGTCATTTTTTAGCAAAAGCAATAAAAAATTATTTTTTATAAGATGTCATCTTAGAAAGTAAATAAATGTTGGCACATTATTTTTGCTTTTGATTCTATTTCTTCTTGGAATAGAATCTTTTATACAATAATCGAATAATTATCAATGGAATGTTGTGTTATTCTTTTAGTAGAACGTCTTTTAATTGCATATAAATAATATTGGAAAAGGGTTTTTCATTTTATTTTCCAAAATTGTGTGTGACCTTTGTCCTCTAAAATTTTAATATCTTTCCTAATCAATGCAATTATATAATTTAAATATCGTTGAATTGTTTAGAGTTTTGAAGGGCAGAGTGAAATTTTCTCCTTAATTACAAATGATTCTGCTAGAAGAATGTATAAATTGTATAGGTATAAAATTGTATTGTAGCAGTTATTACATTATTCAAGCATATATTCCAACAAGAATAGAATATGTAAGAGCAAATAGACTAGCTCTTTATTAATAAAACTAGTAGATAAAACAAGTCGATATATTTCTCAAGTGTTCACATTATTTTTGTCTGTTTTTGTATATTTTTTTATTAAATATTTCTTGAAAGATGTGTACGATTTTGATTTTTAAAAATTATATAAATTATGTAATTATGTAAATTTATATAAATTACTAAAAATTGAAGTATTAAATATTAATATAAGTATATAATGTAATATAATAATATAGTATAATAATATAATAATATAGTAATATAATAAATATATAATTATATAATTATAAATTTTAAATATTATAATATATAAATGTTATATAATTATAAATTTATTAATTTTTAAATGATTTATAATTTTTTATATTTTGGCATTTCTTAAAATTTTTCTATTCTCCTTTATCAATCTGTGCTCGAAATGTTCAGAGAGTTAACTTAAATTTGTAGCCATTTGGTAGAGCAATAAAGTACTGCTGAACGGCACGTCAATATTTCAACAACAAGTAACGAGCATAAACGCGAAGAGTCGATCGAGCTGGTCGTAAACGTGTCTTATCCTATTCCTGATTCTCATAGTTGGCTGCGTCTCATGACTATACTACTTGCGATCCGACGTAAGCGCGACAATAGATGTTAAACGGTACGACAGTTACTCTCTAAAATGCATTCGCCACAATAGTCGCTGTCAATCGTCGCGATGTGTAAACAGTTCTCATTTTAATCGCGAATTACTGGAAATTATTCGAAAAAAATCAGGTCTTTATTGATTCTTTATATAGAAGCAATATTTATCTTGTCATTAACAATTTTTCTTATTGATTTTAGTCAAAAATATTTTGTGAGTAATTTATCGATAAATTCTCTATCGAAATTTATACCGATTCATAATTTTTTTATTAACAGTAGATATCATATTTCACTTTAATACTGTATTTCTATCTTCAATATTAATTATAAATAAAATTTAGACTGATAATAAATTAAATAAGAGAAACATTTCTATTTTTTTACCAAAGCGAATTTTGAATATTCATTTGCAAATTTTTGATATATTTTTCAGTCTTATAAACTGCGCATTGATTTTGTCGGACTTAAAACGCAATCATAAACTGAAGGTAGAAATAATATTACAATAAATTACATTGATTGTCAATTTAATAATAATGCTAATTATTTGATCTTCAATACTAAAATATAACTTATCTGCACAGATCTCAAATTTATTCCAACTTTATTCCAATTTAATTTTAATTTACAAATATACCACATTTGCCTCTGGATTCTAAAGAATTGTACATATCATGTAAAAGCATGACCCGTCCAGAATTTCTTTTTTTTCAATCAATTATTCAATCAATTATTCCAGAACTAAAGACGTATCATTGCGATATCTAAATTTATTTTACTTTACGATTGTAATTTGAAAAAGAGACAAAACAAAAGAAAAGAGAAGGAAAAGAAAAGAACACACAGTGATCTGGCAGCGACATTGCATTACGGACCACCAAGTCTTTCTTTCTGCCAAGGTTTTCTAAATTTAGCATTTCTCAAAAGACGCGCGTGAGAGAAAAGACTATGCAATTTATCTCTTTGCACATTTTCTGACAACAGCAATGCGGTGAAGATAATTACATGACGCTGAAGAAGTTCTGACAGTTCGCAAATGCGATTACGAAATTCGACAGACAAAGATCAATTATATTATCGTTGATGTAAGCGATGTTTTCTTGTGGAATGCAGTCGTACATTCTCACTTTTTTGTACCGTAAATACCAATGAATAGAAATGAGTGAATGTCAGAAAAACAAAGAACAAAAACAAGTACAAAGACATATAGAACGTGTTGAAATAAATGTGGGCATTAATAAAGGTTGAATTTAGATAAATGATATTACATTATTTTACACGCTAGTAGAACTTATAAATCGCTCTACGCTATTCTTTTTGGTTGACAGCAAAATGAAGAAATAATGATATAGTAGAATGAAACTGGCAATGAAATTATTGGACGTTCCTCGGAACATTTTTGAATTTTATGTTTCTTTTGCGAGCGAAAATGAACATATTTCCGTATAGCAACATATTTCCTCCTCGCTTCGTAAAAATGATGATATGGAAACGGCGAATATATTTCTATAAAGTGTTCCAGCTCTTTTTTTGATCACTTTTTATCATTGATAGTAATATTCAACGAAGTCAGCAATTAGCGATGCCATTTCGAGGCGTTCAATCGTTAAACGGATCGTGGCCTTTCACACGCAACTTTAAGAGACGAGCTCTCGAACGTCCTCGTTGCAATTCAATTTTCTCAACGTTTCGCTCTACATAACTCCTGCTTGAGGATCAGCTTAATCAGAGCTTTCGCGAAAATCACGACTTTCTGAACATTAATCTTTAAGCGAGATTTCTTCGAGTCATAGGATCAGGGCACAGGATACATATGATCGCAATTTGAAATGAACTAGAACGAAAATGAGAGGAAAACGGGTTAATGAACGGGTTTGCTCGTGACACTCAAGACCCCGGCCTCGTTATACCGCAATTTCAAGTAGAGCTCATTCGCGGAACGAAAGAAATAGCTTGGCTATATAAAGAAAGTAAGGGTCGGATAATATGTATGTGCGTATATATACATATGAAATATAATTATTATTATTAATGTTGGCCGTATT
>NW_012130097.1:700132-708431 GCF_000143395.1 Atta cephalotes
TTCATGTTATACGTAGATATATTACAGACATTTCAATATTGACAGTGTAGTATATCTATTGTAGCAATAATAATTATAAAAATAGCGTTTCTAAGCATAATTATTTTACCATGCAATTATCTTAGTCAAATAATATTAATAATGATAAAATATTTATAATTTAGATTTTCATAAATACAAATAACTTAATTATTAATTAATTAAAAAGGAAGAAATATACTATCAAATTTAATCTTGAAATAATATGAAGTATATAGTTCAAGTATATAGTTCTCTTCATAATATTGTATTTATTAATAAAATATATAAGGACATAAAATTATTTAAAAATTGAAATCACTTGTTACTCTTTCTATTATAATAATTAAGGAATTCGAATTGACAATGAGAATTTTTAAAAGTTTATCTCCGCTTGTCCCGCATACCCTAAAGACTATCTAATTAGAAAGTGATCATATAACAAAAGAGTCAGTTTTAATTGATCGTTTTCTAGTAATTTTTCTAGTTAGTTTTTCTAGTTAGTAATAGTAAAGGAGACATAGCAGTATTTTTTTCTTCTTACAACACTGCAGAACGAGATAGCACGTTCTTTTCTTACTCACAGGATTTTGCCAGAAAATGTACGACATAACTATTATGGCCAGTCCCTAATTAGAACGTCTCTAGCTTGTTCTCTAGCTTTTAGCATAGCGGTTGAGTCTTTTAATGACACTAAAGGTATAGCATTTAATGATCTCATTCACATGCACATAAAATTTACATATAATTTTCTATAAATTGTTTAAAAAAGCTTATATGAATATTAAAGTAGTTTCAAATGTGATAAGCACGTTCTCTTTTTTAACTGTTAATAACTTTCGATTGACAGCGATCAGTTGTTAAAATCAACGGCGATTTATTCACAGATTTAAATTCCGTAACAACTCTCTCTGTTAAATAGAAGATATTACCGGGAGAAGCGACAGCAGAAAATTAATGGAAAGCACAGATTCATCGTGATACCTACGCTGGATGCTCGTACGGAAGGAAACGAAGAGAAAGAGACAGACGAATGGGCGAAAGAGTGTATCAAGTGTAATTCATGTCTTCGTCGCATGGCACAAGGTCGAGAGAAATCGATACAGCGCAGACAACTCGGTAACGATGCCGCGAAATGATAGCGACCGTGGCACAGTCGGTGGTGACATTCTTATTGCATATCGCTTATCGCCGCACGGTATTAAAAGCCAATGATAAAAAGCGCCACTTCTCTTTTATAGTCTGTTATGATAATTATATGCACGCGAATGGCAAATGTTGTTCATGAAACATTCAGTTCAAACTATCACCAACAACTTTGCTAATCGTATTGATGAAAACAATAGCTGCGTTCAATATAAAAAGCAGCTTTACAATTATACTGATTTTTTAATATGATTGGTTTATACATTTAAATCCAATGAGGAACTAAGTAAAAACCAATTATTATTCTTGTTTCTTCAGTTCATCATTGGACCTAAATGTACAAATCAATCTTATAAAAGAATAGTATAATAATTGCAAAGCTGCTTCTTTTGCTGAACGCAGCTGATGTCATGCAAAGAATTCTTCTGTTCTTTCGCAAGTTCGCAAACGTGTATTTTCTAAGTTGCAGGCTTTAAAAATTTTATATCGACAGAAAAATTCTGAAAATTGAATAAACTGCAACATATGTTGCAACGTAAACATTATTTGACGTCGTTCGCATACAAATGTAAATCGTAGCCATTCTTTGATCCAAGTTTCAAAATGAAACTTTGACTGTATTTTAATAATAGATATGCATTTTCTACAAAACTCAGGAAAGTTATCATTTCTTTGAAAAAAAATTTTAGAAAAATAATTCTTTTTTTTCATAAATTTAACATAAATTGTTATAAATATTACTGTTCAATGTTATAAATATTATAACATTAATTTAATGTTCATTTTGCGAGCAAAAATTCTGAGAGAAATGGAATATTTTAGAATATAATTAATATTTTAGAATGTAATAATAGCAGAAAAGCTTTTGTAATCTGTAACTGCTCATAATTTACGTCTCTTAATCATTACATATTGCAAATCCGGGGTTATGATTATTATTACTATTAGTACTCACGAATTATTATATTCCCGGGAAACAATGTGGGTGGAAGATAAAGTACGCAAAGGGCAGCAAAAAATATATCGCTGTTTACCACGATTAGCGGTATATTCTTACCTGATTGGCCCAATTTGTCAATTTGCTTCCTCGACGAGGAGCACCCGGATCGGTCCTGGCGCCGACCCGATTTTCAGAAGCGCATACTGCGCCGGATATTGCTGGGATAATGGAGCAGGCAGAGCAGAAGACGCGAGGGAAGAGAGACGTGTACCGGCAAATTTTCATCGAAAATCTCTACCGACCTCGAGCCAGTTTTTCCGACGTTCTCAAGAAATATGATCGGCACTCGACCGCATCTTTCAAGATTTATGCGCAATGATACACTGTACATATATAATACTTCGGTGACTTGAAATGCTCTTTTCGAATTTTCGAACAGGTAAAACATTCGAAATTATCTCCAACGGAATCAGAAATTTTTCAATAGGCACTTGAAGCATAGTTTCTGAGGCGAAAAAAGAAAAAGATTAAAACAAAAACTTTGTTTTTTAGAAGAAATAAGACCGAAGAAGTTAGTTTGTAAATAAATTATTGAAATAAGAGAGGAGAGAATATATTATTTGACACATTAATCTTTCTTTCCAGAAAATAATATTTTATAAATTATAAAAATACGTGTTTTATAAATTATATAAAAATTTATTTTATATTATCATGTTTTACAAATATTAATTTATAATAGCATATATGTAGAATGTTACTAATCTAATACCGAGAAACAAATTTTTGATATTTATGATTATAATTACTATTATAGTTATTATTGTTATAATGTTAATAATAATAACAATATGTATAATTATATCAACAAGTTTATACAATTGATATCAAAAATGGCTATAAATTAATACAGTTATTATCATAAAAATTGTTGCAATTATTATAACTTTATTATAATAACTTTATAGTCATTTGTTGGGGCAATCATATTATGGATGTTAATAATAATTATAATTGGTAATTATTTTCGGTATTAACTATACATTCATTTGTTGCTAATAAAATTATATACATTTAATTATTATTGTATAACACTATAACAGTAATAACTATAATTATTGCAATGCGTAATTATAGTCACTGATATCGAAAATTTTTCTCTCAGTGAATCTAGTAATAGTGCTTTTCTTAGCCTGCTTGTTTGTGCATGGATTCTTCACCTTTATAGGCTGATATATCTTAGACGCTTTAGATACATAACATTGATATCGATATACGCTGTTACGGAAGCAATCTTTTTTAGATAAATGGGATTGTAGTGCAATGTTCCAAATAAATCAACAACGCCCTTCCGGCATTTATCCCATCGTCTATTTAACCTTTCTTTTTTCTTATTCCATTCAGATTTCCCATCATCCATTCAATGTCGCGGTTATTTTCGTTGACTTTCCGACACTCATTGCATATGCAATCGATTGCGAAGTAACCTCGGCATCGAATTTTCTCGTACTCTGCAATATTTTATTTAATTCATTAATTTTGACGACATGGAACTCAAACGAACAATACACGAATCAGTAAAGTATTTAGAAAGAAGAATTCATGAATACGTTCAAAGTGACGTCACATGACGTCTTTAATATACGTTAATAAGATGTTGTTAAAATATCTTGTTTAGATATTAGAATGCTTATAAGCATTTTTACTAGACTTATTGTCTCTAAGAAATAAAGTAATGATTTGTTTGAATTAGTTTATAATTGAACGTTAGTTTTATAGCTTTATAGTAATATTTATTATAATATTATAGTGATATTTTACAATTTCGCCATCTATGTATTAAGTCATATTCTTGGCATGCGAACTTAACAATTTATGTCGAGGAGAAATTTATTCTCGACTCTAAAAGACCGTCGGGCTCTAATCGTTTCTTATATCGTTTCTTGCATTTTTCATTATAATATCTACTATTATTATGATGGTAATATGATGCCAGAGGATTTGGTTATCGCCGTAACGTGATCCATCGTTAATGCCAATGTTTAATGGTAATATGATTTTCTAATATTGAACAAATTAAACAGTATGAAAGTACGACATTCAGAAATTGTAATCAGATCCAAAGTTGATAATTTCTTCATCACTCTTTTACTATAAAAATAAAATGAAGAAAGGAAAAAAGAAAGAGAAATACATAAAATTTAACAATAAACTAGATTTATTAAATATAACCGCATAAGAATCTCAGAAAAAAATTGAAAAAAATGAAGAAAAATGATTAATACATTAATCTTTTTATATCTTTATTTTATATTTATAATCACAATAATAATTTTTGAACAATTAGCAAATATATGATGTAAATATATCTAATGTACATACATGATTGAAAATAACATCTCAAAAATTGTAGGATTTTTAAAAAAATAGATATTTGTTCAAAGCGGAAGATTTTCTCGCGTAAGATCTTAATTTCGGGAAACCCTTTTTCACTGATCTCTCTTTTTTTGCACACTCCAATTCTCTCCATCCCGTTACTATTGTTTTTCCCTGTTCTATTATTCAGCGACCCGCTGTCCTGTCCCGTTTGATTGACCGTTTATTCCCGTCGACTATCCCTGCGTTACAAGTATTGATGCAAAGCGATTACAGATATTGATACAAAACGATGCGTACGTGAGAAGATGGAAAGGGTGAACAATCGTCATCCTACATCTCACGTCATAGCTAGCCTTTTCTGGCCTTTGTTTGTTGGCGCAAAATAACGTTCATGCACTTCATATTTTAGTTCTTGGGATTATGTTAAAACTCCGTTCATTATTTTTTCCCGAATCGAATACATAAAATATCAAAAGCTCGGGACTCCTTTTCATAAATGTCAAATTTTCATTCAGCTAACCAGGTCTCGATTTCTCATTATTTGAAACTCATTCAAACTCGAGATGTGTTCTACATGACTCGCTATTTTGTGTATAGATTTGCATTTATAGATTAGTGTTTTTTTCAAAATGAGATGAAGAATCAACGAATATCAAACAAAGTATACGTACATATACAAATTTGATCAAAAATATTAGATATTTGTTAATCATTATTTAAAATTCTAGCTAAAAAATTAATTTATATTTGTTGTAAACTATCCTTTGTTTCAAGAACTTTTTAAACTTATTTTTGTATGATGTCAATAATCAGGAGGTAACAATGCAGATTAAAGAATTCCAGAAGAATGAAGAAAATATAAGTACCTAATATTTTTGATCTGTATGTTATAATTAACAATATTGAACATTACTAATCCAATCTAATAATATTATAATTTACTGTACTTTGTATTTAGTTCCCGTGGGTATAGGTGGAAAATATATATGAAAAATTCTGATAGTGAACAATTCAGAACTATTTACTTTTTTCTCAATTAATCATTATTGTCATATATATTATATGACAATCAGTATTGTCATATAAAGCCTACAGCATACGATATATTTTTTCTTGTTGGATTGCTTGCGTTTTAAATCACTAGAATTGCAGCACACAGAATGCAGAATTTCCAGATTTAAAACAAGCAATCCAGCAGGAAAAAATTAGATCCCATAGACTTAAGACACGATCCGTCTACTTGAAGCTGTTTTCTATACACTGCAGTGACGTGACTTGAGTAAACACGCTCGAAATAATTAACAGCGCGTAAAATTATCGCCGGTGTTCTATTTAGATCAACGGAGCTTCGATCGCTGTACGATTAACGTGCGAAAATAAAAACAGGAAGCGATAGTTGGGTCTCACATTGAAGCCAAAAGTCGATAAGCGAGAATCGATAAACAATCGTAGATTTACGTCGCAGTAAAATACCCATTGGTCCCCAGTTGCATTCGAAGAATACGCGTCGGTCAATATTTACTGCATTGCTCTGAACCGAGCTTTCTTTAAAGACTATCGATCATGATCGATTAATTGACTATATGCTATTATAGAAAGCTATAAAATTTCTACGATCATATTAAAAAAATGTATCTGACACAATTTTTCTTTCAAAATTTATTTTTTATTATAATAATATAAATATAAATATAAATATTATAAATTATAAATGTTACAAGTATTAAATTACAAATGTTAATAATTTACAATTAACAGCATACAGAATTCTACTTGAATTACTAATTATTATTCATTCTATATTATAATTTGCTATGTTAATTTATTATGTACATTTCGTAGCATAAGCACACTAGTACCTGCGGATATACACTTGAAAGTATAATAGAAATCCATTATTTTTGCATAAAATTGAATGGAAAAATAATGGATTTTTTTTTACTACACCTAATATGAGAAAGAGATAATGTTTTCTTTTTCCTTTGATCATACCATATTTACGAGATTATACCTTCATTTTTCGGCAGTTTCCTCACAAAAGTTAGCTAAAAAAACGTTTCATGGCCAGATGGATTATCGACGCTCAAAAAAGGGCATCGTACAATATTAAATCTCGTTTCCTCACACTTGATTCGTCAAATATTTAGCCCTGTCGAGAGAGAAGACAGCATATCTCTCACCGAGTTTTGTGACATTCTTGAAACAACCATGGAATTTACTGTATGCATGAAAGATTAAATGCCACTGATTTACGAGCGTCTCTATTGCGTTTCTATCAATTTAATATAACGCGAAAACATTCCATCTTTTTCCACGTTTGGAAAACGTACCGAGCAGGGAAACGTCTTATATCTCTTTATTGAATTATTCAAAACAGCTTCGGTCTTTATCTTTATTTAATTGCATTCTCCTTTAACTCTATGATGGTACACTGAATTAATTATAAATTGGCATTCAATTGGCAAGGCAAACTGACTGGATGAATGGATTTGTATAAATATTTATTATTCTTATTATTTTGTTATAAAATCGATATACAGAACTTAAAATAAATTTAATAATATGAAATGAACTTAATAAAATTAAGATTTGTTTAACAAATTTTGTTCCAATTATTGATTATAAAAAAGAGCATGTATTATTTTTTTTATTTAAGAGCGATTAGATAACATTTCCTCAATTCAATAAATTCTTTCGTAGCTGCATATATATATATATATATATATATACATGGATTTTTCTGACATCAATTTTCTCCCATGCGATCAGTGTTATTTCTGCTGCCGAAGAGCAGAGATACGATGAAGATTAGATCTCACGTTGAGCAATAACTTTAATCCTATTCATGTCCTTTCGCCTCCTCCCGCAGCATTACGCGATTGCAATTAAGTTTTCACTCGGCAGTAAGTCCGGTTTCGTATAATTGGAATGTTGAGTTCCATACTAAATCTAGATTTGCTGGATAAGCCTTTGCACATACGACATTTCGAAAAATCGCGTAATCGAAAAGCTGAGAGGGATATATCATTTTCACATATATTGCACTGGAAAATACGCGAAATTCCCTTAAATGGTAATTTCGCGATCAGCATAATTTAACATTTTGAGATATTTCTATGCGTGTTAATTAAGATAACGAAGTTATTTCCTCTTCTCTTTAAATAAAATTAACAATATGCTTAACAATATATTCCGTACGCTCGCTTAACTACAGCGCTGTTGTGGGTAATTTGAGATGAATAATAGTTTGAGATAATACGTTTCAAGGGTGTCGTCTCATCCGCCTAATTTTCTGACATGTTGTCTCTCCTCGTTTTGAAATTTTAATCGTGCACGCGAAACATTTTCACTAATTCCTGAATTACAATCGCTCATTTTTATTTTATTATCATCTCAATGATCTGAAAACAATATATCTACAAGCACGTAAATTATAAGCTGGATCTGCCAGAGAATTACGTGACATATACAAGTACGAAATGTAATTAACTCGTTCTATCGATCATTTACAACTGTTTCCTGTCAGTGTTAATACTGAGTATAATGCACGTTTTCCCGAATAATCATGAATGTCATTTTTTGATAAGGTCTTTTGACAGAGGTGATTAACAAATGAAAAGAGCTTAATCTTAATTTTGAGAAACATATTAATTATTAATAATAAGGATAATTAATAATAAGGAGCGAGACACACACACACACACACACACACACACACACACACACACACACACACTACTTATTTTACTTATTTAGTTACTTTACTTTTTCGTTTTACTTTTTTACTTTTTAACTTAAAACTTAAAAAATAAAAAA
>NW_012130097.1:708780-715979 GCF_000143395.1 Atta cephalotes
GAGAGAGAGAGAGAAGGGAAGAGGAATCAAATAGAAACGCGTTGTGCATTGACACATATTTCATCAAAACATGGAATCATACGAGAATTTTTTTATATTCGAAATATTGGCAGAAAGTGACAAATTGCTAGATGTAGAATATCAATATTTCTCTATCTTTAAATTTGACAAAACTAAGGAAGTGCATTTGTTATGAACAAGGAATATACGACGAAATTTGTAGAAAGAAATGTAAAATTTTTATCGATTTAAATTTTTTTAAATGCTCAATTCAGAAAATGGAGTAATTATATAATGACTATTGACAAATTAAAAGTGCATTTATGACTATTTGATTTATATTTTCATACGATAGTTGAATGATATTAATATTTTTTCCCGGAAGGCTTATAAAGTAAAATTGCCTAATAAACATACATTTCTTGAATGGGATTGTCTTTTATTAAGTTACGAGTTTTGAATGAGATTATATTGTTAGTACACAATATACATTTAATCCCAGAATCCAAACGTGGATTCTCGGATTAAATATACTGATATATATATGTAATACTCGCGAGTTAACTCGGGTGGAAGGTAAGCGGTTGCCTGATGAAGTCTTCCGATGTCCCTTTTTATTTTAGACGAAGAGCATCAGGCAAGCCAGAAACTAGCGATAAACCTCTTTTACAGACGCGATAATCTGAAACGCGACTCGCGTTGTAGTCGCGGGGGCCACCCTTACTCGGGGTATGTACCGGGTGCACCGCGTAGTAATAATAAAGTATATATACACGTGGATTGGAGACGCAGACTCCGCTGTATCGATCTGCCGCTCGGAACAGAGACGAGAACAGCGGGCGAGCTTGTCACCGGCACGAACGGACGGCGGATCGAACTATTTGCTCCACCAGATGAATCCTTCGAACGAGTTATTTGACAGCGATTTATCCGATAGATACCTTAACCGTATGTGCAAAGTGGGCCGCAACCCTAGAGAACAGCTCCGCTTCGGAAAACTACAACTTTATCGTACATCAAATATTTTCTCCGAATTTTCCCGTTCTACTTTTTCGAAACAAAAAGCAACCTGAGGTGAATTAATTAGCAACTAATTGGACTTAAATTGAATGACAATTGCTCGAAGAGTTTAGGATGCCGATTGTTTTACACTTGTAATATCTTAATGAATAAGGAGCTTTTAAATATTTTAAGATTTATCGCATTATATTAATTCCTATGATATGATGCCTTTTTGTACTTATCTTTTCTTATATTATCCGAATTATTTCTGCAATGCAGTTATTGCGTTTCCGTTTTTCAATCACGACGCGAATCGCGATCTCAATCCGAGCATTCTTCGAGTTCTCCAAATTTTTTCCCGCTGCATCTTGATTTGCTGTGTGCAAGATCGTGATTAGTGTTTAATCTCGTTTAATCGGTCAATTAGGATCGTTATCGACGATATGTCGGTTTTGCGGTTGACCGACGCAGTTGCTAATTACGATTTCATTGTTACGTGACACGGCTGTTAATTTAAATCATGCATCATCGAATATAATTTGCAACTGCAGCCTTGAGCATAAGCTATAAAGCATCTTCAGTTTATTGTATTTTCTTGAAAAAAGTGATAATAAAATCCAGAGCAAAACTAACAATATATAAATTTTATTATAAAAATTAATAATTTTTCAATCTAACTATTTTTTTAATTTATATTTTGTTGATATGTACTTGCATTGGCATTTGTAATTTTAATAATTATTTAATAATTTATTTATTTAATAATTTATTTTTAAAAAGTCGCAACGAATGATTATCTACAAGTAAAATTAAATGTCACCTAACTTTTATTTTTATAGCTTATTTATATAGCCTTGACGGAAAGAATAAAGGATCTCCTCAAATTGATATAAACATTCTATATTTACAAATGCCAATGTAAATGCATGTTAATTGCTGCTCAAATTATATTAATAAAATTACAATGATTATAATCAATCCTAAAATTCAATTATCCGCTTACGAACGGTTACAATAGCGTATGTTTCGTTCCTAGATTTGAGTCCTCATCAGTGCGTAGAAGATGGAACAATAATAATTGATAATAATTACAGTAATTATTATCATTATTTGACATAACTGTATGGTTGGTATTGTTTTTACTTCAATTATTACTGTACATTCCATCTTCTACAGAACAGAAAAGGACTCAAATCAGAGTCAAAACGTATGCTGTTGTAACCGCTCGTAAGTGGATATGAATTAAATCTTAAAATTATGTAATCTTCATAATTATTAATAATATAATTAATAATAATATATATAATTATTATTATAATTATTAATATATGATTTGCGCAACAATTACCGCGTGGACTGGGATTGCATTTGTAATTTTATTATTGATTTATTCTTGGAGTCTTCAACTTTTTGTTATAATTTAAATTATTAAATATTCAGTTTTATTCCAGTTTTATGCTAAGTGAAAGTTTGTTCAAAATTAATCAGAAAAAAATTTTATGTTATGACCGATTTGACAGATTTTGAAGCCCGTCTCGCGCAGAGAATTCGTAACTCATAAATATTTTATTTTTGTTGAGTAATTCTGTGACTCGTTTTATCTCGGAATACCCTTTCGGAATACCTTCCAGTTTCTCTAAATATAGAACATCCTGCATAATGTGTGCCACCGAATTGCGCGTTTTAATGTCACCCGTATGATGCAACACTATCCGTGTAAATTGCCATGAGGGAACGCTTATTAAGGACCTCGGTGCCCGATAATCCGTCCCTCGCAATTTCCAGTCGATAATTCATCATCGACCTTGCACATTTAAACGACACATGCGATAAACCGTATAAAGATATGGCGGTGAAGTGACCGGTGGTTTATAATTTGTCCTTTCATCACTAGCATCGAAATTGCTGCTCGGCCTTTCGGCTATTTTTCTATCAGGCATCGTTTATCTTTGTAACTGTTTCGTATTCATGACAGCTTTCAAAAATTTATATTAAATTTAACATAATGTAAATATACTAGAGTGTAAAACAAATATTATGTACAAATTAATCAAAAGATGTAACATTTTGACACAGTTTGGAAACAAAAGTTTGTGAAATCATATATCTTCAGTAAAATTAATATTTATGATATGTTACATTAATATATATATTTATTTTTATTTATTTATCTTAGAATATATTTTATTAGAATATTTATTTAGAATATTATTTTTAACAGTTGCAAAATTTGTGTCAAATTTAATACATTTCTAAACAGTCCACTCAATTTTTTGTGTTAATTTAACACAAGGTGAATATTCGAAATATATATAATAAAATTAACAAGGAAAAAGATAATACCGATACAATTTATAAACAAACCGTGAAAGCATATTTTTTTCAGTAAAATTAACATTTATGATATATATATATATATATCAAATTATTTTATTCATTTATCTTAGAATTTACGTTTTAAAATATATTATTTTTATGTTATTTTATTTGTCATAAATTGTATTATTTTAATACTAATATATAATAAGAAATGTTAAACGTCAATTTAATACAAAATGTTCAAGATATTCAAATAACATCACATTATGTTAATTATTAAGTGTCATTTTCTTAAAGAATATTTATTTCTTACAAATTATTACATTTTACAATTTTTAAATTTACTAATAAAACTGTTTAATATTTAACAGATTATTTCTATTAAAATAATTTTTTATAGAGAAAATTTTTTTAGTTTTGCAAAAATCTTAAAATGTATTTTAACCATCTAATTCTTTTCAACATTTAATCTTCGACAATCGATATTAAAGAGAGATTTAATCAACTCAGAAATCTCATGTCTCAGAGATTGGTTGAACAAGCCGTTGTAACGCTTGAGAAGTGTCTCTTAATCAGCCAAATCCGGAATGGAATTTCCTTCAACCACTAATCGCTGATCTTCGAAATAATTAAAGGACGCTTCTCTATCTCTTTGACGTCTCTTGAACATCGTCTTACTTGGAACAATCTATAAAGTGGGATTTATCTCGGTATGATAAGCAGATATTTCTTAATCGTTTAAAAATCGCATTTAATTTTTTCTTTCAATGTTAATCTCCGACTATCTCTCGACGTTGTTAATTCCCAAATTTCCAAAGACATTTATCCTGTTATTATATTGTGTATCTTTGTACATATGGCTTGAACGTTGTATATTAATGATGACTTGAACATTATATATTAACGATGCAGATCGAGAACCAAGCCGTCAGTGTCAATGTTGTTTACGAATGCTATGTGCACGCATACACACGTGCATCTCATAGGACTTACACAGACACACGTATCCGACATGCTGTGCATACCTTTGACCTAGATAAGGGGAAGTCGATGCGATTCTTATCCTAGGTCCATAGCCACAGGGTACCTTCTACGATGTTGAACTTAATGGAGCTTGAATACGCAAAGATGAGAGACGATCTCGGAGCTCGAGGCGATCTCTCGGAATTTTCGCCAATTTTGTCGATCTATTCAAAGATCGTCACATTAATTCTTACTTGATGTCATATAGCAAAGAAACATCGTACAAAAGGGAAAGAGAGGATATCAAACTTTGTATTTTATTAAAATCCCAGGCAAAATGTGGCGTCGAAGCTGTATTGTGACTTTATACGCCGCGCGGATTTATTAAAGCATTACGCTTCGAAGCCATATCGAAAGCTATCGAAAAAGATTTACTGCACAAACATTCTACCGTCTACTGCATGAAATAAATGAATTAACAAAAATATCTGAAAAATATCTTTTCATATAACAAATACTTATTAGTTTTTTTTTCATTATCAATTTTGATATAAATTTTGATATAAAAGAACTCGTTGAAAAATATCGAAGCGTAATATTAAAACGAAATGTAATGAAGAATTGTAAAGAATCATTTGCATAAATATTTTACGTTGACCTAAAGGAATTATTATTATAAAGGAATTATTAATATAAAAAATATTCTCTCGAATAACTTCCAATAACTAACAAAAACTTTTTTTTTAATGTCTATTGAAATGCCGTATAAATGCTAAAATAAATATAACTTGTATTGAGTAATACCGAAATGTGCTGTATTTTAAAACTAACATCAGATATTTACATTTTAAGAGTATTATCAGAGATAAAATGTTCCAGAAAGTTTCGCGGTCTCGAGTACACGTAATAAAGGAATCGAGAAAGATCTTTTATCTCGATAAACTTTTGTTACAGAATTCTTGATTTTCCACGTTTCCGTGCGGCTAAACGCTTAAATAAATAGAGCTTACATAGAAAGCCTTTCGAAATGAGAGTTAACTCTTCTCCCTCGACATGCGGTTCGCACACCATCGCGACAAGCGGGGTAGGAGAAAGACGTGAAGAGGGCGAAGAGGTGAACGCCGAGCGTCGAGTTTATCCCCGATTCGGAGAGGAAGGGCGATGCGCGCGAGGCGGAAAGTAGGGCAGTGGATAAGCGCGCGCAGCGCGCATCTCTCACGCTTGCGTAACGTAACGTTACCCCGGCTTTTACGTCATCGTTCACCCGGGGATGACGTCACTCCCAGGCCGTCGACGGTCCCCGCTGCCCGGCATCTTTCGCCGCCGGTGCTTCCAGCCACCATAAACTCGCCGCACCACAGTCGGCTCTCCGCACCTTTCTACCTGTCCACACCTAATGACGTACGAGGGTGAGACGATCCTTCCCGTTGAAGAAAATCAAGCGGACTTATAACTTTCTTATGGATCGAGAGAGAAACTTGTTCATAATATGCGTATAGAGAATACATCTGACAAAGACTCCAGATTGGAATCGAGAAAATACGGAATATTCTCGAGAATTAATCGCACCTCTTCTCGTTTATTTCTCATTTAAAGTCCGTTTGACAATAACTCGCAGATGATATTTCTTTAATGAGGATTTCTCCGGCTGTGGTCTATTCCGGCAATTTTGAACTTTAAATCTTTGTAACTAACTCTCTACTTCTGAGAAATTAAAGTTTCGCGGGAAAGTTTATTTAAGATTGTAGGAAAGATTTTTCTACATCGTTATGTCTATTGTAGGAAAGATTTTTTAATCTCTGATGTTTGCTTCACTTCAGATTGTCGATCGTTTTAAGAAAAATAATTAAATGATAAAAGTGATAAAAGTGATAAAACAAAAATACTTAGAACGTAATCGAAAAATCTATTAAGTGGGAAAATAGAAGCAGAAAAATAAACAATGCTAATAAATATTTGAACACGAATTATTTACGTCCAATTTTCTTTGTAAATTTTTGTTGGATCTGTGAACTTATTTGCACTAATTGGTCCCGCGAAGAAATTTCTCTTCATTTGCTTCTTTATTTGTTTATTCAAATAAAATTGTACCCGGAATTATTTTTCATTAACATGCTAACGAGATTTCTTGATGCAATAACGTATAATATCAGCGCTGTTATTCGCTCCTCGTCAGTACACTCGATAAAAATCGAACAGCCGGCGCTACAATTCGAGTAGACTTGTTTCCAACGCGTCCAAAGTTTCTGCCCTACATTCTCCTCGTTACTTCTCAGCATCGCGGCCTCACACACAAGCATCGTGAAGAGTGGCACGCGGTAACACCTCTCACAGTTAAATTATAGCCATCTCTTTTACAGAGAACAGCTGTAATATCCGTCTTTCTCTTTCTGCCAATTATTTTTCTCAAGCAGCTCGAAAATAGAATTTTAAACCACTCTCTCATTTAGTTTCTTATTTATTATATATCGCCCTTTTACCACAACGATATAATTTAGAATTTGTCTTTTTGTTAGTTGCTTGTAAAAAAAAAACAGAAAAAAGAAAGAAAAATGTATTTTTATTAAAAATAGATACTTTTATTTCTCTACAAATAATATTGTTACAAAATAATGTTGTTGCAGTTTAAAATTAATATTACAATATTTTAATTCAAAACTTTCAAATTTATTTTCTGGAACATTGTTTTTTAAGTTGTGTTGTAGCAAATAAGCGATATATATTATCTCTCTTTAGTTTTAATATAAACTTACTCAGAACATTTATTATTACAAGAGGATCACTTAGTCCTTGTGAAAATAACTTCGCGCTTTTCCTTGTTTTGAAAAGAAAACACTCTAAGACCAAAATTGGATAGTAAGTACTCAACTTATTATTTCCTTTTCAAGAATTCAGTAATTTACTCTCTCTCTCTC
>NW_012130097.1:716717-724870 GCF_000143395.1 Atta cephalotes
TGCGTGCGTGCGCGCGCAATATGTTCGTGAAATATACTTAACATTGTATGTGTATATTGCTGATGTATACGTAGAGTATAATTTATGTAATTTACGTTATCATTTTGTTTAATATTGCAAGTTACCCAATTGATTTGAATTTAACACGATAAAATTGACATTGACATTAAAATTGACATTTTTATTAAATTATGTTGCAAAACATATGTAATATGCGCACGCGGCATATGTAATTAAAATATCATACATCACGATTATTCAATTTTTCGTAATTTAGTGGTAAATCACTGTGTTATGCGATGTTTCATGTTACGTGCTAGTAATTTACATTGTTATACACATTACACTAATGAAATAATAACGGAATCGGCAATTACAACATCGCGTGCTCGCTACTCGAGTGAACTTTAAATTTTCCCTCGGCGCGGTCAGATTGTCCATAATCGAATTAGTTTGCTCCACGTGTCTGCAAACTCCTGTCGAAAATTACGAAGGTCCGTTGTAACTCAGTCAATGTTTCCCGATATAGGTGTACCGCATGTTGTATCGATCGCAACGACCATCGCTATTCCGCAAAATTGTGGCTATTTACAATAGAGATTCCAATACCATTTTGATCTCGTGCCTTTTATCATTTAATATTATATAATATTCTGAATTGTTACAATTACTAATAATCGTCTCGACGCGGTGCATTGCAAGATTTAAATTTTACAAGGGAACTTCGCCAAGTAAATTCTGATTTTAATAGAACTTTGTATACATATATTATAGATTATTAAAAATTAGAAGAATCTAGGAAATATTAATTGATATCGAAAAACTGAGAAGAAATCATTCTTAGTATTTTTTAAATTTTTATCAAAAACAATTTAAATTAGGAAAAAATATTTTATACAAAAGTTTTATAATAAAATTATCTCTATTTATCCACGTCAATAATATTTTTAAAAAATAATTATTTTCAAATTTCAAATTTTTAAATTTATTTTTTAAAAATATTATAGACATGAACAATAGAAGTAATCCTCAAGGTAAATCTTATTTTTGTATAAAATATTTTTTAATATCTTGAGTAGTTATTGAGATATAACGAAAAAAGCTAAAAATTACTTTAGTTATAAGGAATGATTTCACTGATATTTTCTAAATTTATCTGTGTATTTACGTGATCTGTATGCAGAGATCCGGTTCAAAAGGTTTTTTTCAATTTGATTTCGGTTACGGTTTAATAAAATATTAAATAAATATAACGGTTTAATTTCAGTTTCTTGACCAGTGAAGAAAACTGGAACTGTAAAAATTACGATTAGTTTTTTCACAGTTACTTATAGTTACTCGTGAGGTTGGGGAGAAATTAAAAATGGCTTTTTTTATTCAACTATGTATATGTGTAGTGGAGAGAGAAATAAAAATTAAAAGTTTATTATTTAGTACAATATTTTATATGTGTATTACGTGTGTACATTTCAATCAACAGTTGCAACGATAATGTGAGCGAGCAAATGAGAAAGAGAAGGAGAAAAAGAAGAGAGAGAGAGAGAGAGAGAAAGAGCGTGTTCTTCAGTTCATTCAATTTCTCACGTATACTAGCTGCATTAGAGTTCAGAATTTATCTTTTTTCTTCCAATGGAGGGAAAAGGGTTAAACGCGAAAATGCAATTAGTTCAGCTATAAAGAATATCTGTATAGATCTGAAAGAAAAACCGAAAAAAAGAAATGCTAAAAATATAATTTTATTGATTATAATTTCAGTATTATGAATTTTAAAATTTGGTTTTGGTTTCTATTATTTAAAAAGAAGTTATGGAACAATTTTTGGTTTCGATTCCAGTTCAGTCTGGATTCCTGTACATACATACATGTACGAAGTTTCTTTAAAATCAAAATTTGACATTTTGCAAGATTTCTTCGTAAGTAAGAAATGAAAAGTTACAATAAGTACATCTTTCTTTTTATTTTCTGTAATTTTGATGACTTGGGACAATTTTTTTAAGAAAAAATTCCGTACAGATAAAAATGTTTAGTTGTATGTGAAATGTAAAAAAAACCTCAACATTTTATGCCTCAATATTTTACATATACACTTTTTACAGATTACAGATAGAAACTATAAGCAAATATAAGCAATATAAGTTTACATAGAAATTTTGCAAATAAAAGATAGAAACCAGAGTTCTACTCGAGTTATTAAGTCACTATATTTCCTGTGTACAAAAGTGGGAAACCGAAACTTTTATTTGAATTGCTTAGTACAATATGCAACTTGATGGCTCGAATCTTTATGCGACTTCAAGACGATTCACTATCTTACTTTACGATAATTTCACGAAGAAGTTTCGGTGAACAAAACTTTGCTATCGGATTTATTATCTTGCTCCAGTAAATGTTTCCTTACCATGTAGTGACTTTGTTGTGAGAGACGTGCAAAAATCGGTAATAACATTTTAATGATTGCATCTCGTAGCGAACGTATTAGGTAGTTTTATATAAGCATAAAATGAACTCTCTCTTTTGATTTCTTTATCTCTCTCGTATTTCTTTCGAAAACATGGTATTTATCATTGTATGTATACGAACCGACACATAACACCACTTTAATTAAACCTGCCGACATGAAATTTCACAACTGGGTTGCACACTCGCAAATTTACTCGAATGTATTCGCCGTGCAAATTTTAATGTGGAACCTCGACGTTGTTGCACATGGGTTAAATTCGCCGATTTACGAAATGTTAAATTACTATTGCATTATGAATTCGACAATGATGTTCTAGAGTCTGCCTGCATTATGTTGGTTTTCCTTTGTATTAATAATATATAAGATGTCCCAGATTTCTCTTATGCCGATAGACTAGAGATTGAGATTGAATTTGACTCAGTCAAAGTAAAGTTACTAAACTTAATATTGGTTTTTTAAGTTTTCTTTATTCTGATTAATTTCAATTTCAATCTCTAGTAATCTCAAGAATTACTTAATATTAAATAATATTACACTCTTATAGGTACAACATACTAGTGGCAATAGAAAATGTATTGGAAAGAGAAATTGGGTATATCAAAAAGGGGTTTAAAAGGGTTAACATAAAAAAAGCTACACTTTAAATAAAGATAAACTTATAATGACTCAATAATAATAAACAAAAATGAATAACAGAAGAACAAGTTATACTTTAAATTTCGAAACTTAAGATATTATGTATTTTTCTGTTATAATTTTAAATATCTCAAATTTCTCGATAATTTTTAGACTATAATTTCTCGCAGTCTCCATTAGTCTCCGTCTAAATGGAATGATCACACGAGAGTCAGACTATAATCGAATCCACACGAACGGATTAATTCTTCACCGTCCCCCATTGTTTCGCAAAAAAAGTTACGCCAGTTCGTTGGCATCGATGAACGTTTTTCGATGCAAGTCAAATTTGCCTGAGCCCTCGGGGAATTATTTCTGAGCTCGTATTCGATTCCCGGATTCTCGCATCTCATCCTTCGGCTTGCTGGTTACGAACAGCGAGAGAAAGAGAGAGAGAGAGAGAGAGAGAGAGAGAGAAAAGAGGGCTGCTTTTAAAATTCATACTCGATGGCCATGGATAAGACTAGAGAAAGATGTCCTATCATATTGAAATTATGGGTGGTTAGCTCTTCTTAATGTATTAGTATAATAAAATTATATTATAATAAAATTGTCGCTATATTATTTGATAGTAATAATGTACTATCCTCCAGGATATTTTAATTTCAGAATTAATTTTTATCCTCCGTACTCTTGTATACATCATTATGTGAGACAACGTTATTTATTCAATATTAAAATGCAGCGAGTAAAATGAATTTTGCATTCTAGAAAATATATGTACATTTATGTGTATGTAATTTCTTTATCTAAAGGAAATAAATCTTTCCTTGAAGCGAAAACATTTGAAAAATATATTATTGAAGAAAATTAAATAATAAACTAAATATTAAATATACAGTGTTGATCAATTTGTGTCAAATTTAACATATTTCACGTATTTCCTCTACAAACGTTCCTCTACAAATTTTTGTGTAAATTGATATGAGATGAATATGTTAGTAAAAAATATTATGCAAAAAATTAACACAAAAAATGTAACACTGACACAATTTATAATTTATGACTTATAACTTTGGAATATCAATTTAAAATATTTAAATAACAATCATATTATGTTAAATTAAAACTCGGATATGTTAAAAATTTAACATAAAAACAAGGACTGATTTTAACACATACAAAATATTTTTTACTGTGTATTTGAATCAAATTTTATATATTTTGCTCGTAGTAAAAATATTTGTACTTAGAAGATATGGAATTCGAGATTACTTTAAATGCGCGATCTTTGGCATACCATCACATTCTCAATGATATCTGCAATCGTTGTAAGTTCGCGAACGACGTTTGCATAACAGAGCGATTGCGGACAGTTGTGAGATATCACCTGGGCCTCTTTTCCTTTTTTAGTATCGCAAAGCTCCACTTAAAGCTGGTGTTTCGATTTAAAGTCGGGCTTTAAGCCTCAGTTTGTGTGCACATTCCGTAGGTGTGAACATAAATAACCATCGCTGTGAGCGTTTTTCTTTCTCGTGTGCACCTGTATTTATGGGATAAAGAAAGAAGGAGAAAGAGAGATATGTGTCTTGCATTCGTTGAATAATATTCGAAAAAAATCACGGAATCGAACGTCAACGTCTTTATTCGTACAAAAATGATTTATTCGTATCGGATATGCAACATGGGTACGGGGTAATTCCGTCCTTTTAATGCCGGTAATTCGTCTGTGTCGTGCATTCTCATTCCATTCTCATCTCACGCGAGAGACAAATGAATTTGTCGCGCGGCGGTTTGCGAATTTATGGGAGTGCTGAAAACACAGTGGAAATTAAATTTAAATTGAAGTTTAAGGATAAATTGCAAGCGTTATTTTTTTTCCTCAGTCTTGTTTTCTCCGTTTCATATGGAAGAATCAGGTCGCCCATGAAAATCGTTTCACTCGGTCACACTGTCTACAGACATATCTTTCTTTCGCGACGAAACCGTGACCCCCTTTCTCGTCTCGCACGCATTCAAATTCGATCGGTGTCGCAAGTATCCAAAAAACTTGGTGCCCTCCGGAAGGGCAGCCTCAACAAAGAGCACGTATGGTCCGGCGAGATAACATAGTCAGGAGGAAAAGGACGGCCGATAAAAGCAGCCAACTATCTAATAAAAAAGAGGGAAAGAGAAGAAAAGCGGGGTAACAGATGAGAGAGGAGGCTGCTTGCGGAGCAGCAACTACGAGAGGAGAATGGGGCTGAAGGGAGGGTGGCGTGGACCGAAGAGAGACCGAGAGGGCATCCGCAGGATGGTCAGGGAGGCAGAAGGAGAGCAGGGGGTGAGCGAGAGGGATATCCCCGGGACGCGCAAGCGCCATGCAAGGGTGGAAAAGCGGGTGAGAGCTGCTCACTACGCCCGGGACACCTCGCGGTCCTCCACGAGGGGAGGGCGCGTGTCAAAAGATGAAGCGAGACAGGAAACGCATCGCAGCCACGAGGAAACAGGAGAAGAGAGAGGAAGATCATCGAGAGGAGAGGGCGTAAAAGCGTGCGCGCGCGACGAAGGGGCGCAAGGAGAGGGGGAAGGAGAGAGGAACCCCTGGAAAAGCCGGGGAGAATGCTTTGTCGGCCGTCACCGACCCCCTCGCAGTAGCGCGCGCGCGGCAGTCGACGTTTTCTGCGAGGGAAAGCCGTTGTCGTGCGAGAGTCAGCATCGGGCGATCGTTGCACGCTCGGCACGTTGAGGTGATCAGCGTGCGAGAGGAAAAAGAGCGGGACGAGAAAAGGAGAGAGAGAGAGAGAGAGAGAGAGAAGGAGAGAAGAAAGGGGGAGGAATGAGGTTGGAAATGCGCGACGAATGAGGGAAGATCAGAGGGAGATTGGTCTAGGAAGAGAGACGCGCAAGGGTGGTGACCCGTGACTCCGCAACGCGCCGGAGAAGGAAGCAGCCAGTACGTCCGACACACCGCGGGTTGTACCACTCAGCAGCTCAGTAACGACTGTCCGCGCTCTAGTCAGACGCGGCGCAGTAGCTACGCTCCGCGCTAAGTCAGACGCGCTGCGCTTCCCGCTTTTCCCTGTGTGTCCTCGTCTTGCCGTTTGGTCTCTTCCCTGGTGTCGTCCTGGTTGCAGGATCGCCTCGCAGTGTCGACTGTCCTATGTATAACGACTCAATCACAGCGACTCTCGTAACTTTTTAACCTGATATCGAGTCTCGAAGAAAAATCCAAAGACGTGACACGATATCGCGTGCGTATTCTGTGTGATACGTGTGTTTTATTGTGCTCCGCAGTCATAGTCGCGCGATCGTCAATCGGCAAAGTGTTTCCCGGTCGGTGAGAAACCACGACCGACCGACCGACTGATCGATCGAACGTACGTACGCCAGCGCGCGTGAATCCAGCCGAACCCAGTGATCTCGTGACCTTGTGACACCGCCTGCGAGAGAAGAGGGGGGAGGGAGGAAGAGATGCACTCGCTCTGAGAGACTGAGAACGCCCGCCTCGCGGTCGCACGCCGATCTCACCACCCGTGTGTCGCGCGGCTCACGTCGGCTCCTCCCAGATCGCGAGAGGATTGACGTGAGGGATCGAGGCGGAAAGTAAGTCGCGCGGAGTTTGGCGAACCGTCGTGTGAGAGGAGCGCCCGTGGCCGCGCTTCATGACTTTCCGCGTTTTCTTCATTCGAAAGTGTTTCCGCGGAGATTTCGAAAATCGAGATCGATATTGAGATCGCTGACGATCTATCGCGATTCGAGATCTCCATATCGAATCGCTACTGTTGAAACAACTACAATAATAAAATCTGTACAATTGCGAAATATTCGAAAATATAGACCTCCCCAAATCGATTCCTCGCTACGATCATCCACTGATCTTACGATCATCCACTGATCTTACGATTCTGCAATTCAAATAAATCATCATTTTTGGTGAATTAAGAGGATAAATCAACAAATTGTTCCGATCGCCTCTTCCTCATCAAGAAATTTTAATCTCGCCTACTGAGATTCACAAAGAACGATCATCGATCGAGATTCTGCAGAGATCAACGTTCTAGCATATCCAATCTTATAAGTAAATCAAAGTAAAAAAGTGCAGTTTCACTTAAAGTAGCTTATATCGAGATATAAACAAAAAAAAGTCGACGAGAAAAAAACATTTTGCGAGAAGAAGATCTTGCGACGATCGAGATAAAGATCTTGCAGCTCGCGCGGGTATCGGAAAAGCGTGCACAGCACTGAGCTTTGGGTAGCAGTTGAAAGAGGGGGCTTCGTGTTTCCCACCCCGGTCGGTAGAAAATCGAAGACGTGTCGAAACTACCATGAGCGAGGGCACGCCGAAGTCGCAGATCAAGATCGTCGTGCCCGATGGTTCGCCAGCACGTCCGCAAGCTGGTACGCATCATCGCATACCTCCCTCCTCCTCAATCACCTCCTTGATTCCGCTTTAATCTGCTCAATTCGTTTGTGCGCAAAATATGTCCAAAATTTCTTATTTTTTTTATAATCATAAAAGTTTAAAGTAGACTAAAAATATCTCGGTAATATGAATTAGGATGTGTATTGTCTCTGCAAAAAATGACTGGAATTGAGAATTTATACTTTCTAGAATTATTTTATACATACGAAACATTTCAATAATATGAATATTTATATTTAACAATACAATACAATTTTACAATTTAAATTATTTCATTTTATCTTTATTTTTTTAAAAACGTGCATTTATTAAAATAATTTTTAATCTAGTTTTAAATCGTTGACAAGAACTTAAGAACTTTTTGTATTATTTCTAAACACAATATAGAAAAATCTATAATTTTTTTATTTTGTTAAAAAATATGTGTAATATATCCTTAAGCAATTATCGCATACTTGGTAAAAATAGAAGTTTATTATATTTATAGAAAATAAAAATTAAAATATAACAGTAATAGCAGGTAAAAATTTGCAGTTTCTAGTATTCGTGTATATATATATATATATATATATATATATATATATATATATATACTATATATACTATATATACTATACTACATACTAACTAACGTTAACTAACTAACTAATTAACTACAACTAACACTATATA
>NW_012130097.1:724890-728686 GCF_000143395.1 Atta cephalotes
CGGAGTATCCCCGTGTGTTTTTAATGCCGAAAGCTTTCTATAGATCCGATTGTCTGTAAAGTGAAGCTTTATGCTTTCATTCCCTTTATCTACCGCGTGTCAATCCGCGCACGAAACTAATCAGATTTACTATCTTATGTATAACAGAGTTAAACAAGGTACTTTCTGTTTTATAGGTAATCTCTACTCACAATTCACTACTATATAAGATAAAAATGGAACTAATAATTATGTTAAAACACGAAACATGTATTATCATATTTTAGACTGAAAAGTAATATCATTAAATTATAAATAAAATTAGTATTATGAGATATAATTATTTACAGAATTATTTACATGCATTTATTTAAAAATCTCTATTTAAATTTATTATCATATAAATTAAAAGTGAAACTAATTATATTAATAATTATATATTAATATATGATTAATATATTAATATATATTAATATATAATTATATAATAATTATATATTAAAACACCAAATATATATATATATATAAACTTGCATTAATTCATTAAAGTTGATATCTAAATATTTCCAAAAAAATATTAATTGAAGATGGTAAATCGTACAAATATTTAAGACATCAAATATTTATATATTCTATCAAATATTTAAGACAACCTTAATTGTTTGGAAATATCCGTGAATTAGGAAAATTTGGAACGAAATATTAATTCATAATCTGCTAAATGAAAAGGTAGATTTTATCCTAAAATTTTATCCTAAAGTTTCCTTTCTCTATTCCAACTCTCTCACTGAAAATTTTACACATTAATAAATTATTTTCCTTGTGAACTGATTTTTTTATTGTGCTTTAAAATATTAAAATACAATCAAAACTTTACATTCCATTTGAATTCAACATCTACATTCGCAAATTGCTCTTATATTTTAATATAGAATGAAAAATATATTACAACTTAAATTGAGTGATTAAAATAATGGTCCCAAATTATAAATTATATTATATTAAATTATTTATTTACTTATTTTTAATATTACTTATTTTTAAATTGTTTTTCACTCAAATTAATTTACTCTCTTTCTCAATTCGCGTATTCATTATGTAAATATATAATTATAAATATGAAATATATTTAATTTTACAATTTCGTTATACAGAATATTGACAATCACTTCTTATAGTTATATTGTGAACTTCTTTTATTTTCATTTTGATGTAGAGAGGAAAATACTTTGTAACCTAAGTTGCACGATTAAGACAATATTCTAAGTCGTAAATTAACGTTAATCTTATAATTATAATAAATTAGTAAGTTGGCAACTTTAAGTTCGCATAAAGATTTGCGTTGCTTTTCTCTGAACAGAGTTTCGTAAATTTCGGAAATTTTGTCATAGGAACCGATCGCTCGCGACTGTTATAAAGTCGCAGAGTTAAATAAAGAACGATTGTTAAATACAGTTGTAAAAAGTGCCCTTATCAGCAAAGGGTTAATTCTCTTTCAGCAAAGCGAAAGTTGCGAAAATGACAGTCCAAGAAGCAACTTTGTGTCGGGCCAGAGGAACACACTGTATACACGCGTGACATATGTATGTACGTGTGCATGCAAATGCACCAAGTGAGAGAAGCAGCGTCCTTTGATCAGTAGAACGTGAAGCAATGCTCCGAATGCTCGGCAGAGACGGCAATCAAAGGTCAGAGTTCATTTCGCGAACGACACCTAAGCGGCGCGAAGCTTTTGACTTAATCTCAATTTTGAAGTTCGTTTTGATCAACGATTTGCTGAAAGAAAGTATACATTGAACTGTTACTATTGGTTTTTTTTCATTATGGTTATTAAGTCCAAAACAAATTTCAAGATTCTATTTATAAAAATTGATTCATTTTTCGTGTCACATGAACCTTGAAAGACGATTTATAAAAATCGCGGAAGATAAAAGCGGTTATATTACGTTTCGTGAAGCTGTTTTAAGTCAATATTGATTAGGAGTTTTGCAAGAAAAAGCTTCTAAAATTAAAATGTATTTTATATTTATGACGTTATTATATTTTTACACAAATGTGTACACGAATCGAGATAGAGAGTAAAATAATGTTGAACAAAAAACAATTAAAAAACAAGTTTAATATGATTTATTCTTTTACATATTTATATTTAATTTACACTATAATATAATTTAAAGTAAAATGATAAAATTAATATAAATTTATGATATAATATAATAATTTAATTTTAATGAATAGATTAACAGTGAAAAATACACTGAAAAAATGTACTAAATGTTAATAAATCATTTATTTAAATAATACTAATTATGTATTTCCTAAATAAAAAATATATATGTATGCATATGTGACACAAGAAATATTAATTTGATTTAAGTATCATTTTTTATTGATTAAATATTTATTTACTGTAAGTGTTTTTAATTGGCACTGTTTAAATATTTACTCTATTACTAGTTCATTTTCTCAGTTTATCGATCATTTTCTTGGATATTATAAATTCCTAAATATGGAAATACTTTTAATAGTTGTGAACTTTTTTGTTGTTTGTACATGCATGAAAAGATGTAATCATTTTTTTAAAACATAGCTGTGACTGTGAATAATTCGATTATATATCAGTCTTTCGATTGTATATCAATTTCATAGTCTACTTCCGCGTCGATTTGTATTTGACCTAAAGTTACGTACGTTTTTGCGGCAAAACAATGAGATTAAATAAAAACGGAAACCGCAAACCGCGCAATGTTGAAATGCACACAATAGAATACGAGGCCATCAAAAACGAATCTGTTTACATCTCGTCATCAAAGACACGAGCAGCGAGGACTTCCAATTTCTATCTTCGATTCTCTGTCCGTTACATATTTTACTGTGACGTATTAAGAATCGAGTGATTGAAAACTTTTCTATCGAGAGATTACAAATTGTTGCTCCGGATAAATTCGAAATAGTACGGAGATGTTTTGGCGATATATTTCTGAGAATTTTAGAATTTCATGTTGTCTTATGATAAGACAAATAAGAGCATTTTGATACCCGAGACTTCAATTTATCACAATTGATATTTGCCATATGGTTGCAAAAATTGAATCGCACAAACGTTGATTTTAGAAACAATGTTTAAAAAACTTTGTTATTTTATAATATATATTTATTTCTATTCTATCAGTTCTATATCAAAATTGCATTTTAAATTAATATCACAAATTTTTAAAATAATTTAAACTATCCAAATTTATTCTGTGAAAAGTTTTGTTTTTTGAATTGCGTTATTGTTGTAACAAATAAGCGACATTTACAATTTTATACGCTGTAAAAATGTACTGCAGCACATATAAGTGATCGAGGCGATCGACATGCGATTGATATTCTAAAAAGATGCCTTCACTCTATCCGTTCGCGATTAAGCAAATCAGACACTATCTAATACGGATTGACGTAAACCATTTTGCGGGGCATCTCCCATGATTTACGTGTTCGTCTAACCATTGACACGCCTATATGTATGTAGTCATGATTGATCTGCCGAGCGATGAAATTTATGCGACAACCATCTCTACTTATGACTTGTTCCATAAACACGCATCGGTTTACATACGGATCACATAATACGATCATCAGAGTGTTTTTAACGTTGCATCGTTGAGCGAAAAATGTCTCTCGTGACCGAGTTAAAAAGGAGACGAATCATCGCAGTTACGCATCATTGAATTCTGCAATGAACGCTTTATCTCTTTTGCCTGCGGACTATGAAGAGAAATTTTTAGACATTTCTGTAAGTCGTTTATGTAGATCAATTATCTCTCTCTCTCTC
>NW_012130097.1:728965-735329 GCF_000143395.1 Atta cephalotes
TTCTCTCTCTCTCTCTCTCTCTCTCTCTCTCTCTCTCTCTATTAGCCCGCTATTTTCGATCCGACAAACTTTCCAAGGATAATCCGCGGCTGTCCTCGATAATTTCGGAGAACTCGTAAGATGTAACTCTAATTTAATCTTAAGAGCTACGGTTTTCGCATGGGGTTCAAAGTCATTAAGCTTCGGAATAAAAATTTTAATCTTTACTAAATTTTTAAAAATTGAGGGAACAAAAATAAAAATTATAAAAAAGATTTTAATCAAAAAGATTTAAATCAAATCGCTGCGTTGATGAAAAGTGAAACATTAGTATTTTTGAAATAATGAAAGGAAATTGACTGAAGACTAGAGAAGAAGGTGTTATAATCATCCATTTACATTTTACATAAATAATTTGGTTAATAATAATTAATATTTAAATTATTTTAAAAACTTAACTATTATTTTTATCAAGTGTTGTTCAATCGATTCTTGCCAAAGAAAGAAATTTATTGCTCTGTCAATTTTTCTTTAAATGATACTAAAGGAAGATTAAGTTAACGGAGCAAAATATGTAACAACGAAATTGTACTTAAAAATGTAGGAATTTGTTGCTAATCTAATGCTCGCAATTTCGAATCTGTTACTTGCGAAATAAGTATAAATAATATCGTAAAAATTTCTCAGCCAATATCAATAAAAAATTTGTTGCTCGCTTAAATATAGTACAAAGATGTTATCTTAATTCATCAACCTTCCGTCGCCATATAGAATTTTACATCTTGCGTTAGTCTAAGTCTTTGAGCTTTTATGGAGATTTTTTTATTGTTCCGAACTGTATAAAAATCAGGAAAAATTCTTGCATACTTGTGAAAAATTTTAATTAATTTTAGTTAATTTTAGTTTTTATTTTTATAGTATTTTATTTATTTTTTATAGCATTTAAATTTCTTTACCAAAATTTCCAATTAAAATATTGACACTGCTTTCAAAGTTCAACTTGCAGAGGGTTAAATAAATTTTATATTATTTAGAATTGCACATAAACATTAAAAGAAGCTTTATCATCACGTTTATTTTCATATTGTAAACAAATTTAAAATGTTTATATATTACATATCTTACAAATTTATATCATTACATAAGAAATTTATAGCAAAGTTTTTAAAAATTGGAGAATGGAATTTTTAAAAACCATATCCTTTTAATGTGAAAAGTCTTACATTATAAAAACACCTGTTACGTGTTTAAAAACAAAAAGTTGGTTCGTTAAAATTTATTACACCGTTATCGATATATAAAATGATAATTGATGATCACATTATGCAATATATATCGACTTGAAGAAGCAATGTATAACGTAAATCTTCTTAATCGACTCATCTTACGGTAAAGTGTACGCAATATGTGTCGAAGCACGCAATGTCGCACGTATGGTTGAAGGCACACGTGCCACCGGAACGTAAATCGATGGCCAATAATCGCCAGCCGCCGCCCACTCGATAAAATACTATATCGTGCGGTAATTGCCATAAGTTTGAAATATGAAATTCAATTCAGCTGCCACCTTTGCCGAAATGCGCCCACGCCTGTTTAACTTTATTTACGAGCGTCGGGAAATAGAATTTATGAAATCGAAACGTAAATAGACGAGCTCGTAATTCCATCGAATTCGTGCCGACTGTATTAAACGAAATTTTCCGCATTGAGGAATCGAGACGATTATAAAGAATTCAAGAAAAATTGCATTGCTTGATATATTTTATTTTCATAAAATTATATTCTGAGTCTGACTTTATGAATGTTCTTCATTCTTTGTTTTCAATGTCTTGAATTTTAAATCTTTGAATTTTTTGACTTATGAATATTTTCCTCATTTTTCAAGTCGCTAAATATAAATCACAAATTGTACTCACAGCTACTTCAATTTATTTTAACTAGTAAATTTCAGGAAGATAACAATTTTATTTTATTCAAGCTCGTGAAAAACAGTGAAATAAATGATGAAAGGTGAATCGCGCTCTCGGAATATTTAACGGAATACAATTGTGTCGATTACGAGTTTCGAGAGGCCATCTGTGGAAGAAAAATTACGAAAGGCACGTATCGCTCTTAATTAATGCCGCTAATGCATTAGTCTGATTTTCCAGATCCTCGTTTTGGTCATTGAAGTGTATCTAGTGCGATCCGAACGGGATCTTGCGCATCGATGCGTGCATAATTACATGTCAGTTCAATTGCAAATAATGGACTGCCATTAAATCTCATTTAGAGACTGCGATTAATATTTTTACAGAGGAAACAATTTGTACGACAATATTGCATTACGAAGGAATTTTGTTCTTTTTAAAATGTCATACTTAAAATGTCGTAGATATCATCAATAAGAATGGCTTCCGCGAACGCGAAATCGTTTGCAAAGGCTCCGCTTTTGCACTGAATGGCGTTAGAGAAGAAACCGTAAGAGAAGAAAAGAGATAAAGCTGTTACGTGCTCTTTCACGGAAATACGATAACATCGATACCATGTATTTTTTGAGGTAAAAGACGCGCGTTTTCATGTATTGTTTTACAGGGAAGTGCTATCTCGCCGGCGACGTAAACTGATCTGTCTTCACTAGACACCATCTCCGGTATTATCGTCAGTGCATCCACGCCATTAATTTTCGCTGAGATGCACAAAGGGTAAATTGCAGTTTCGATTTTCGTGGCAATGCATCATTCTAGGCTCAATCACAAAGCTAATGAAGCATCCTTTTGAATCAGGAAAGTTACATTAGAAAAAACTTGTACTTTTATAAAATATTTAATTGGTGAATTAAAAATAGGTAATTAAATGATAATGAAGCTTTAATTTTTTACTTTATAATAGAAATAAATATTAGAGATATAAATTGCATATATTTGCAATATTTTCAGAGAATATTTGACGTTTAAATGTTGACAATATTTGATATTTAAAAGATAATATTTATCGAGCTATTATTATTATTATAGTTAGAAATAAAATATTTGTACATAGGCATGAGTCAATTAATAATCTTAATTTTTACTAGCTTGATTGTTGAAAATAAAATTAAGGTTATTCACTTTTTTTTATTTTTAGTTTTTATTTTTTTATAAGGTACTTCTTTAAAAAGCATTTCAAAATCTTAAAACTGAGGAAATTCTTAATTAGTAAAACAATCATAAATGATTAATGATAATTAATTAAATTTTTTAGTTATTTAATTCATAATAGACACAAATATTATATAAATTCTAAGTCATTGCAGCATTTCCTAAGTAGAGAATATTCGACAGATTTAAGAGATTGATAAATTGATTTGATATTTGATAGACACACAATTATACTCACACGTACATAAATTATAGACGAACATAGAGAGACTGTAATAGGAAACACGATAGTGTATAATGTAATCAGGAGAAAGCGAGGATCATTGTATCGAAATTTCATCAGCATTGGTGGGCGAGCGTGGAAGTTCGAGTCTCGTTAATTCCTGTCACGAGATTGTCCCAAATTTGCTAGCGTTTGGCAAATGGCGCGCGTGCAAGCACAAAGTAGAGTTTGTATTTTCCAGGCACGACGTTCGCGTCTCGCTCCAGTTCCTTACGCGGCTTTCTTGCACAGCTACATATATCGCTTTTGTCATGACAACGAGCTACTTCATTTTTGAGATGTTTAAATTTCATCATTTTCCAGGTTCTGTCGTTGTATTTATTACAAAGTTTCATTTAAATATTTGCAAAAAACTTGTTCATTAATCTTTTATATATCTTAAATCTTTTACATATCTTGAAATTGTTAACCTTACTTTTTTAGCAAATTCGATTGGACGCATTCAGTACGCATTGATAATATGCATTGATGCATATTAAAGAAATTGTACATAAATTAACGTAAAAATGTGTGTTTAATATACACAGAAATACGGATTAAATCATAAAATCCTCAATGCATTTTATTGCACTATTAAGTAAAATATATACTTTATAATTCAAAATAATTCCATTTCACTTTTAGACTCAGATTAAATTAGTGTACAACAACTTTAACATGCACTAGAGAGTGTCCAACCGAATTCGCTATTTGTTAGAAAGCTTTGATCCTCAAAGGACCGAAGCTTTCTAACAAAGTAACTTATGGAAGTTCTTGCTTTCCAAAGGTTTCCGAGGTCACTGTAAATTCAATTTTGGTCTTAGAATTCTAAAAATCAAATTTCAAAAAATAATCTGGTTATCGTAAAACTCGGTTATAGAAAATTCTTGGTATCTCTGAATTTGAATGTAGACAGAAAATATCAAATTTAAAAAAGAAACCTCCATAAAGAACAATTTAAATCTCACAGCTGAGTTCATGATCAGAGTTTAAAAGTTGAAAATTAGTCAATTTAAAAATTAGTACTAACTGTAATACTTTACGTAGTAAAGAACTTTAAACATTACTGAACTTCAAATAAACTTGGAAAATATAAATTTGGAATTAAAAGCTCCCTAAAACCGAATTTTAACAGTATTCAAATTATTTTTTAAAAATTCTATCTATTATTCTATCTATTATATGAATTCATCATTTTGATTTTTTTTATTAAATTACTTCATTTATTAAATTACTTCATAGGTGATAATAAAAAAGAAAAAATGTTTTCAATTAAATTGACTTTGTAGACTCAATAAAGTTATAAAAAAGTTTAAAGCTGTACATAAAGATTTTATAATCACTTTGTAAGAGACTTATCAATCTTTAAAATGGGAAAGCCACTGTAATGTCACATTTTGAGACAAGAAAATTTAAAAAATAGACCTCTATTCTCTCTAAAAGATAGTTAAAGATTTTCTCTTAAAGACTAATTGATTCATTTATTGTAATTTAAAGAAATTCTTTATTAAAAGTAAAATTCGAATATTACATGTTAAGATTTGATCCAGATAAGAATATGGATCAAATGAATGGAATAAGATACGAATATAACATCAAGTTTAGAATAAGAAGATACATGGAGGATCTTTTATGAACTTTTTATAAATTTTTTGCTGTAAAAGAAATTTTATCAAAGCAATTTACGGGACCTATAAATCATTGTGATAGGATGTCAACGAAGCAACCTGATATTGACAAGGATCGTTAGAAGTCGTTTATGGTCTTACGGTCGTCATTTGTTCGCACAGTCTGTCGGTTACAGCCCATCAATGAAATATTACGATTATCATTACCTAACCGAGAGAGACCAACTCGCTTACGACCGCGTCATGAAGCATTATGGAGTCGTATAATTCTTACTCTGTCGTCGATTATATATCGGGATCGATTCTGGGAATAATACCGGGCGTTTTGTCCGCCAATTAGCTTCACGCCCATGCTACATGTGAATCTATATGTGTCGAGCAGGACGCTTAGAGGCGTGCAAACGACACTCGATCATAATTACACTCGAACGTGTACGGTACACGTGCAAGAGAGTAAATCTAGAAATCATGTTGAATGATCGTGAAATATTTGAATGCAGTAAATATAGATCTGCGTGGCAGTACCGATAACGGCAATATTCGTTATTTAATTTTGATGGATGCCTTTATTTCTGCCAATTAATTGGAATTAATATATAATTTCGAAATATATAGAAAACTGAGTAAACATTTTATGCGGCGATTTGTTCTTTATCGAGGATCTATTTCTCTGTGTTAGAAACGTTCAAGCTTTTACGTGGGGGAGGGCGAAGGATTCTATATAAGATCGTCAGGAAATATTCCCGAAAGAGAACTCTATTTTTCGTGACAGCGATATCATATCTTTACGTTTTTCTCTCGTGGCGTTGCAGTATTCGTCAAAGAAATATAGTTCGAGGACACGTGTATTTATTTGCGATATATTTTTCCTTATCTCGTTTTTGCTCACGGAAAAGTGACATTTCTATCGTTTCTTTCTCTCTCTTTCTCTCTTTTCTATCGCTTGTTCATTCCATCCTTTTACTTTGATTGTGTAGCGGAAAATCCTTTTATAGAAGTACCAACCGAACTTTCTTTTTTTTTTTATTTAAACAAACGAACTTTTTTCATACAGACTACTCATAGAAATTAAAAATTAATGCAGCTCCCTCACAGAGAATTTTACAATGTCTCTTTCGCTGACAAAAATATTGTATTGTACTCCCATGCGAATAGAAAACTCTTTGAATAGGTTAAAGAACAGCAAAAGCGGAAATAATGCAATTTGAAGTATTATATAGGTACGTAATTATATGTATATATTGCGAATATATATATATATATATATATATATATATATATATATATATATATGAGACGCGTATTGTTTATTTTCTTTTAACGTTTTATTTTTAACGTTAACTACTAAGTGGTACGTACTAATAAATTAATTATTA
>NW_012130097.1:735349-766523 GCF_000143395.1 Atta cephalotes
ATAAGTAATAACGTTATTAAGTAATTAAGTTAATTAGTAAGTAATTATTATAGTATATATATAGTATATATATATATATATATATATATATATATATATATATATATATATATTGCGAAGCCGATGTTATTTTCTTTCTTTATTTTTTACGTAAACACAGTGTTGCGTACATAAATATATTTGCATAGAAACGTTACTTTTTCAGTATTAACTTAAAATGAAATATTGAGATTCGATTCTGTTATACACATATTGAATAATATATGTATAATATTGAGCTCTTAACATATCGTGCGATATTAATATCGACATTTGAATAGCTATATAAGTACACAATATTTCCAATATTCTATTTAAATAATGAAGATGTGATTCTAGTACACCTGTTCACTCAAACACGATATATGAGAAGGGAAGGAAACTAAAGGAAATGTTAAAGATATATTAGATGGAAAAGTAAAATATTACATAGTTCGGCAAAATATCACCTTTTCTCCTGAATTATATTTTTCTCGCTGAATATGCTTTGTCAGAATAGTACACTGAAAGAAAAGTTTTCGATATTTGTGATGCTGTTGTCAGAATAGTACACTGAAAGAAAAGTTTTCGGTATTTGTGATTAATTATTACATATTACCACAATTATGGTTAGTATTGTTATAATGTTAATAATAATAATTATATGTACTATAGTTCTATCAACAAATATACATATTATATATACAGAGTGGCGCATGAAATATCATTTATTATATTATATCATTTATAATGAAAATAGTTAATTCTCATACAACAGCAATACCGCTACAAAATCTCTGCAATGTTGCAACAGTGTTGTTGCAACTTTGTGCTGTAAGGGTTAAAATTTAACTACAGTTAAAAATAACGCGTTATTTCGCAGCCCTGGTAATAATACAGTCATTTTTTGCTAACTGCATATATATATTTTTATTTGCTGATAGAATTATACATATATTAACTCTATAGCAATAATCATAAAATAGTAACATATAATTTTAGTCATAAATACCATAAATTTTTCTTTCGATGCACACGCGTCGAAATCTATCTCTCGATCACATCATAGTCGCTCTCACGGGAATGGATTCCACCAGAGACTGCTGAATCACTCCAAACACTCTGACGAAGTTTATCCTCAAAATCGTCGTGGAATTTACGAACAAAACTGCGGTTTCGGGCATGTTACAAGATAGCATCGAGGAAGGGGGTGATGCGAGAAGGGAAGAAACCGACTCGAGGGATAAGGAGATCAAAGTGATATAACTAAGTTAACAGCCAAGTTAAAGACATCAGCCAAGAAGCATCCCACAATAATCGAGACACACGGCTCTCGGCTTTTCCCTTCGGATACGTCAGCCTGTATTATATTATTTGAGTTCTCTGCGCTTCTCTCTCTTTCTCTCTTTCTCTTTGCTATCTTTGACTATATTTATTTCTCCTGACATACACAGAGAAGCCTTGGCATTGCACGCGAAACCATCGACCTACTTCGCATAGTCCTACTCTGCTCGTCTCTCTGCCATTTCTACATTTTTCCGTTACGTTACACCGCCGATAAAATCAGCAAAAATCGCGTGGGATAAGATGCGATGATTCAGACCGTGGATGGAATAATACTTTCCTAATAGTAGAATTTATTCACCGATAAAGCTATTGCTAAATGTCAAAAGACGAATATTTATGTTAATGGACGTTAATAAATAGTATTCAATCATTTTCTTTTGATCAAGTTCTACTAATATCCGCTTAACCTCCCTCTGAAACTGACGTCAAAATCTGTAACACAGATACTGCGGGATACGCTGGGACATATAAATTTAATAGAGTAAATTAAATGGCTCTGTGAAATCCATTTAATTTACTCTGTTAAATTCATAATGTCAGATTATGATATTTTTGAGGCTTTCACGGGTGTTTTCTTTAGAAGTGCCAAAGTAAAAAAAAAAATGTCAGATTATATCCAATTCGAGTTTTTAATATTTCTATAGGTCACCGCTGTACCTATTCATATGTCGTTAATTTAATTAAAACAATGGAGTTAAACAATTGAACTGTAGAAACTGTATTAAATTTGACAAATTTAGTTTACACTAAAATGTGAAGAGTCAGTTTGCATTTATTAAGTGCGTGTATGTTAATACACGCTGGACGTTATTTACTTTGAAACTACAGAAGGATGTGTTTACATTTGAATACATATGGAAGTTAAAAATAACAAAATATTATTTATCCTTTCGACTAAATGCTAATTTCTCAGCATAAGTTTCCAAGTGGTTGACTCTAAAAAACTTTTTTGTATAAAAAATATGATACAATATCATTTATTTTTATTTATATTAATATATGTTGAATTGACTTTGAAATTATAATTATAATAATGAAACAATTATTGTCTATAGTTCTCGTATTTTAATTCTTGTACAATTCTTATTATTGCACAATTCTGTAAATAATGTAAATGTTATTAAAAATTTATATTAATTTTTCTAGTTGTAAATGAAAATTATTTCTTGAAAGTAATTATAAAATAATATTCCTAAGAAAGAGGAATGAATAATTCGCCGTAAGTAAATAAGACATATCTTTTTGAAAATTGTATATATTATGCATTTATTTATTTCAAACAAAAATTATTAAAATCTTATAACAGAATTATTCTAAAAATATCATTTTTAAGGTGAACGGTTGCCTCGTTTGAGAGTCGAAAGGTTAACTCAAGGAATTGTTATTATTGCACCTTTGATATTTAACAACATTTGCATGTTGACTAAAAGAAATTAATTAATCTCACGGAACCAATATAACCAAATATAAATATATAATTATAATATAAAAAAGAATGTGTGTAAATATTAAATTTATTTCAATAACAATAATGCAAAGTAGATGTAACACATTATAAAAGATATAATTGAGGAGGTCCAATAGATATACAGGAGAATTAATGATGACAATTTTTTGTTATCTATATTATAATAAACTTGTTATAATAAAATATACGATTGAAGATCGTCAATTTTATGCAACTTTATTAACGAAAATTAATATCGCTTTATCTAATATCTAACTGAAGATTCAATTTCTTTGCTCTTATAGAGCAAGATGATGCGTTTCGATATAGATAAGATATAGATAAGATTACAGTCAGCTAACTCAATTTTCCAGCCATTAAGCAGATATCTGCGCTATAAATATATTTATATATATATATTTCCGACGTCACGCGGTATAATTATATAAAAATGTCGAACGTCATATCTCACAAATTTAGCATTTAATTCGCGGAACGGGGAAACTGCCGATTATGAGTACGACTATGAATACATCAGCCAAGAGCTATTGTCTTGTTTATGTTCCTCGCGTAATGTCTATCGCGTAACGTTTTACTGGCAGCGTTATCCGTTTCGCAAGTAGATTAAGAGCGAAATTTGTGGCTCTGATATGTCAAACACACTGGAATGTTTCAAGCAGACAGGGATAAGAAGAACCTTCTCTCATGACTACTAAGTAAGGAGCATACTCGCCTTTTCGTCGACGCGATGTAAGAATGGTTGCATAATCGCTGTTGTTTCATTCTTCCTTCTCGCGCACTCTCTTAATTTCATCTTTACAATCATGTCTAGATTTCCATATTAGAAAAATTACTTGGTTAACATTAGAAGTATTAAATGATCATTATTGACTGTTTTTATTTTTAAATTAATATTATTTTTTTTTATAAAACATAAGAATCTGAACTTTTTTGATTTTCCAATATTTATTTTTTTACTGAAAAAATATTTGACTTTTCATCACTTTCTTCATTTTCATAGTAATTTATTCTTTTAGTCCTTTAGAATAATAAACATATGATATTTCTAATTATTTACTAATGATATTTCTAGTTAAATATTGTAATTTTAACAGTTACCTCAATTTTCCTGAAATATGTAAAATAAATTTATGAGGCAATAATATTTATCCATGTATCTTTATTAGAGAAATGTTATTTTACTAATTTGATATTCAATATCCAGTTAAATATAGTTTGCAATATTTTGCTAATTTATCGTTGGGAATGAATATATATCCTCACAAATTGACGTAAATGTGAAAAATATAATAAATTAAAAGCAATTTTATTAAAAAATAATAATATTTATTTACTTTTATTTACAGTTTTATTACAGTTTTAATATTTTAATTACAATTTTTTATTACAGTTTTAATATTTTAATTACAATTTTTTATTACAATTTTAATATCTTGCTAGTTTTTTGTCTTTTATTATTGTTTTTTAGAAATTAAATGCTTTATATTTATGGTCAAGGATGTATATTCAATATTATTAAAAAAGTGTATTGTTCTTACTTGAAAAATTAATATTTTTGATTTTATAGCATACTTTGTAGGCGCGCGTCTTTTTAAAGAGAGAATTGACTCTTCCGGGAAATAATTAATCAATCAAGCACGGCAAATTCTGTATTCGAGTATTGCGGTTTCTCCGTACTGGATGCTGGTTGGAATGAACATCTTGATGGAATACCAAGAGGGAGTCGAGATTCGCTGAAAGAGACGAATGGGTCAAGAGGTTTGAGCTCTCCTCACGAGACCGATTCTGAATTCGCGTTGATAAAAATTCTGTCAGGTCGATTAACGATCGTACGTGCCAGTTGGAACGTTGCCATTTGTATCGCGAAATGCTACAGTGGGAGTTAGCTCTTTAACGGTATTTCAATGTCGTTAGATCTTCGCCAGTCTCCGATTTTCTTTTCGCGTATGAAATACGTGGAGAGAAAACGCAAATGTAGAAAAATAAAATATGGCTGAGTAATGTAAGAGAGCGAATTTATACGTGAAAATATAATTTGTTTTTTAAATATTGAAAACTCTTTAATCTTTCTAGGACACATTGTTTTTTACTGGATAAATTTTTAATATTTATTTGTTTCTTGGATTACTGATTATTAAAATCAAATATTAGAAATTCAAAATAATAGATGCAACATGGAAAGCAAATTTTTTATATCGATATGATTATTTTCACTCAACTTATTGTATATTTTTGAAAGTTATCTTGGTCGCTGATTATTATTATGAAAAAATAATTTTTATAAAATGTTTTATTTGATTTTTTTTATACTTAAATATTTATTCAGTCTTATCACTGTTTCCAGTTTTGATTCTTTTTGTTTATCGGAAAGCAACAAAGATTTATGTTGCGACTATATCTAATCTGTATATGTATTTTCGCGAACATATAATGACTTGATAATTAATACTTAACGATCATAAAAATAGTTGTGGTGTCATATTGATCATCTAACAGGCAGTTGTAAACATTATGACTTTCTCAAAGTACCTTAAAAGAGTTTAAGTATCTGATAAACGTTGCTCTTATTGATTCAATTGTCATTGCAGATTTTCGCGCGATGATATACATATCTTACGATGTAAATCTTTGTCAAAATTGTCTAAATATTATATGTTTATTAATCTTTTGGAACTGATGCCAAAATCTATAACATAATTATTGATGCTGAATGTATAAGACTTATTCAATTGTTTTATGCAGTTAATTAAAAGTATTAATTAATTATGCAGTAATTAATTAAGTATGCAGTTAAATAAAATATATTAATTAATTTCAAGAAACCAAGATAACATGTATAATAAGAATTAATACTAATTGTAAGTATATTTCGATAAGAATAATCCAAATTTGCAGATGCAAATAAAAGAAATTGAATTGTTTGATAAAGAGATTTATAATTGAGTCTAATAGATCCATCGCCAATTCCAGAGAGTTAATTATGTAATATTTAACGCGAGTAATAGTATGAATCATTGTAAATACATTTATTAACAGTATTTCAATTATTCGTTAAACATAAGAATAAACGAGAAATTGAAGTTAAAAGAAAATATAGCAAATTATGAAGATGAAACTTAATTATTAAATTGATTAAATTCTATATATACAATTTTTCGCAAGAAACACTAATTTTCTTGAGAATCCTTAATATGCCATTAATAATGAATATATCAATGTGTATTTTTCTGGTAGTTAATATAATTTCCTTTTAGAGAGAACTTTAAAACTCAAAATAAAAGACAGAATAATTAATTACTTTCTTTTCTTGCTTTCAGGCGATGGAGGTGGCGCAGGCGGAGATGGCGATCCCATTGTCAGCACCAATTCCGAGAAGAAGTCAGGATATGAGACCAATCTGTATCTCTACAGTGTGAGTACAAGAAAAATTTGACAATTCAGATTCTTATTTTATGAGGTCTTTAAATTAATTTAATTTAATTTAATTTATTTCTATTGAAAAATCAACCTCTCGTATTTATTTAATTTATATCTACTGAAAAATCAATGCATATCTTGATAAAAAGAAAAATTTTTCATTTTATCGAAAGAAAGAACGTACACCTCGATTCATTAACTTAATATATACGTTTTAATGTCTACGTCGTCTTTAATTATTTTTTTAATTGCTAGACTCTTCCTCGAAAGAATCATCTATTTTTCGATGCAAATAATAAAGTCATCATAGTATAATAAGTATTATATTAATTTAAAAAACGCAGTTTGCAAACATAACTATGTATTTTGCTAAAAATCATTTGTCGCAAAGAACTTCATTTTTTTATTCATCTCTTCACAATTTTCTATATTTTCTTTTAATTCTAATTCATCGTTTATTCTTATGTTTTACGAATAATTATAATTTAAACACTATGTTAATAATTTTTTCACAATTTATGTTAATTATTTTTTCACAATGATCCATACGTTGCTACTTATTAAATATTATACCTAATTAACTCTTCGAAGCTGACGGTAGTTCTATTAGACTCACTCAATTATTCATTTTCTTTCATAAAGTTACGAAATATTTTCACGAAAGCTTCAGCTGTCGATTGCAATTTTCTCAATAATGTTTCGCAAGGAGTTCTAAAAACGGAATTATGTGACCACTGAGAATCCTTTTCTGAATTGCTTTTTTAACGAAATTCTTTCATAACGAAAGTTAAGCCGCATACTCAGGAACTCTCTTTACTCTCCCTCTTGTCATCATTCCTCTTTGCAATTTTAAAAAGACTATTTTAAAGACTACTTTCTCCTGTAAGAAAGCTGCCGGAGTTTTTCCTGTCCGGCTCAGTTCCCTTATCTGCCCAATTCCGTTTAAAATTGCGAGCTATTATCGAGCTATGAATCTCGCGCGAGGCCAGTTGTGCCTCGTTCTTCCGATAATTCGCTCCACAGCGACTTTAACCTTCTCGGTACTCTCGTATTTCTCGTTCGATTCGATCGAACACCGCAATTGAAGATAAACCTGAGAAGATATACAAGTAATAGCAGTATACTTTTTATCGCGCTTGTAAATTTCATTGAAATAATTTCAGACAAGAAAATTATAATATATTTAAAAAAAAGGGAAAAAGAGAACAAATACAATTTCGGAGGACAGTTTAGGCATTTTGTATTTGTAATAATAATTATTTTGTTCATTCTACGAATCTATTAAGAGATTTCAATATAAATAAATGAGGAATACTATATTCAAAGCGGGTCTTGTAGTCTATAATAATATTTTATGCGAATCTTAAAAATTCCAATATAAGCAACTATGTGCCGATTGTTTATCGGTCTTAAAACACAGCTAGACGGAAAAATTGTTGCAATTTTTTCAAGAAAATTATCATATGTTGGGATCTTCTTAGCTTGCATTCTTCAACATTTGTTTTATATTATTACATTTGATATAAAGAAATCTATGTTTTCTGTGCAAACGGAATACCCGATGTCAAAAACATAGTCGTTGCGAAATTGAATGGCACCGTGTAACGAGTTGCAGCGAAAACTTACACGATAAAAGGATTAACAATTTCCATGAAAGAAATAAAAAAGATACGTATGGAAGCAGTGAATTAGAGATAAGACTGGAACTCGTTGCAATTTCTTAAAGAAAATCTTCTATATTAAGAAATCTTTTTAGCTCACGTTCTCCGTTTTTCTTACTGCGTTATTATTATATATTCCGTATAAAAGAGATCTGTGTTTTCTGTATGATATGCAAGCGAAATGTTTGATGCGAAGAGTAGTCGTCGCGAAATTAGATCGACAACAATGTAATACCATCGTAACGAGGTTGCAGCGGAAACTTACATGACAAGGGACTAACAATTTCCATAAAAGCGTCCCGGCGGACAGAGTTACGTGACACTTTCCCGCAAAAGTTTGTCAATAAAATTGCAAATGAAGTTGCGACATCCTTTTGGAATAATAACGAATCGAAAATACGGAAAATTATAGAATCGCGACGAGGGTTTCGTGCTGTAAAAGCACGCTAGTGATAAGAGTCGATGACTGATCGGACGAATCGTTAATTCTCTCGAAATTGTTTCGTATTGTTTTGTCCGACAGCTAAATATAATCTATAAAGTATAAATCTACACACGATCAAATGAAAATAGAAAGTGTTTTTATATATTTATAGCTGAATAAAAGTAGCAAAGTCCGTACGTGATCGTACAGAAGTAACAAAGTCTATATGTGATCAGACGCAATTTGTAAATGTCAAGTTTGCTCTTAAATTTCGGATAAAATATTCGAGCTCGAATCCAACTGAACATAAATCGTAAAGTCGCATTATGGTTCTTTACGTTAGAAAAGTTCTCCTTGATTGAAACATCGCCAGAGTATTTTACTACCTGGAAAAACCCAGAAAATTTGAAATTTTTTGAAGATTTTTTTATTATTAAAAATCACACACACAAGAATTTTTATGAAATTTTGTTGAAATTTTTGTGGGAAAATTTATGAAATTTTATTCTGAAATTTTGTTCTGAAAATTCTTATTCTGAAAACATTTTTTTGACCATTTTTTTTGATAATAAAAAAATCTTGATAATTGGTTAGTTATAAATAGCACATACATTCGCGTATATATTCATGTACATTCTCACGTATATCTCGCGAGTTTTTATTATAAAAAATTAGAATGATGAACAATAGAAGATAATACTCAATAAAAAAGAATAGCTCACTGATATTATATTATAGTAAATCTTTCCTATATTATTTTATATACACGGAGAGAACTTTTCTTAGAGTTTATCCTGAATATATGATAGTCGTGGGACAACATTGTATTTCCAAGAATTTTAATGTAAATCTTTCTCATTTATTAATAAAACTACAATAAAGTATAAAATAAGTTTGATTAATTTTACTGAAGTGCATGACAAAAATCTTTAAAATATTATATTATATCACAACCATCTATCATATTTTCGAAATAAATTTTAAAACAAAATTCTCTCCGTGTAGATTTCGCAATTTCAATTGTAGAAAACGATATAAATCGGTATTCATAGTTGATTAGTATATTAAGACTTAAGACATTACTTAAGACGGTGTTATAGAGAGACTATGAATACCATTCATTAGTCTCGTAGAATTCTTTTATTAATTTGACATATTTTGTTTGCATTACTTGCACTCCAATTTATTTCAAAATGCATTAAAAAATTGTTTAATCTTATCTGAAATTTTGAACAAAAGTATTTGAAAAATTCGGGAATTCTCAAGGAATTTTTTTGCAAGATTTCATTTAAACATCCTGATTGCGTTCATGAGAATACTACAAGAAATACTCCAGATAAAAAATGATATTTCACTTCTGAATTCTGTAATTACGTGCAGTCGAGGGATAAACAAAAATCGAAATAAATTCTTGTAGGAGGAGATGGAGGATCGGCCGCGAATCTCGACATTGCTCAACAGCTTGGCGAACTACAGCAACACCATCCCTGCCGCGACCGACCCGGATAAACCGGCCCCGGCTGCGGGAGGCGGAGCACGAATGGGTACTCTCATAGGTGTTTACTTGCCTTGTATCCAGAACATCTTTGGTGTGATCCTCTTTATCCGTCTGACATGGGTAGTCGGTACAGCCGGCGCTATTCAGGGCTTCTGCATCGTGCTCTGTTGCTGTTGTGTTGTGAGTATTCATTTAGAGAGTATAACTACATGAGAAATGCAAGACTATCAAGATTGAAAAACTTATGATTATACAAAGCCTAAAAGTTAAAAAAAAATGGTTATTAATATGAGCCAAATAAAATTGGAAAAATAAAATTATATTTATTCCCAAAATAGGAAACTAAAAAAAATTTATAAAAGTGAAAGATTTAAAGGACAATTGAAGCTTGCACGTACAAAATCATTTCTTAGTATGATTTTTACTCATTTTTATTTTGAAAATAATTGAGCTTATTTGCAAAAGTAGCTATCTTCACTTTATATATTTTTTGGCGAAAGCTTACATAATTTTTCACTTGAAGTATCAATAAAATCTTTCTTTGAAATTAAAAAAAATTTATTATTTTAATTAACAAAATATGTATAAAATGTCATGAAAAACATAATTTCTTAAAATACAATGCATTTGACTGTTTTTGTAGCTAAAGAAAAGATTTAGCTAATTTTGAAACTGAAATATTGATGCAAAAACAATTAAATCTTACAATTAGAGTAAGTTACTGAAATAAATTTTTTTGTGATCTCAAAGCATTTTTATTATCTTATTAATAATAAAAATTACATTGAAAAAAAATGTTTACAAATTATTTGTGAAATATAATATTTATTTCAAATATTATTTGAAATAAATCTTTATTTAAATACGGCGAAATAAAGTTTTATTTCTAACAAATAAACCATTTTATTTTTTTACAATTAATGAGATATATTTCACAGAAATGCATATTTCTCCATTACTATTGTATCAAATGTTTTTGTAACCAAATATCGAAAAAAAACGTCATGTAACATTTGCTTGCGAATATTGTAACTTTTTTTTCACAGTGCATATTATAAATCACATTTAGTTATTTATTGAAAAAATATAACAATATACTGTTTCCTCTTTTATATTTATAACAAATATTTAAATAAAATATTGAACATAAAGAAAATATTGATAAAACAAATTTCATAAAAAAAATAATAAATAAAACTAAAAAAAAAGTTAGTAAATCTAATAGATTAGTCATAGTATCGAAATAGGGAACTTTTTTTGTAACTTTATCTATTTTTCTCTCTTGATTTTATATAAAGAGTTTATAATTGTTTTTATATATTCAGATAGCCAAATATTTGCAGTCTTTTAGCAGACTGTCAGCAGATTTGAACAGAAAATGACGGCAATCTGCCATCAATTGTGTCCGCATTAGGCTTGTGTTCTGTTAACGTCGTCTGTCGACATAATGTGAAGGCAAATTGTTGGCAGAAAGTGAGCAAATTCTGCCGATATTATCTGACGCTTGCAGATTCTGTTACGTTTTTTAACAGTCTGTCAATAGTATTATGTACATCTAATTCTGTTGTCATTTTGTTGGCATAATGTAACAGACATTTAAAAAATTTGTTTTCTACAGACTTGGCTATCTGGGTAGTTTTAAATGTTCAATTTATGATCAAGGTATTAAGAAGTCCAAGGATTTCAATATTTTATTTTTTATTTTTGAATATAGCGGCATTTTTTCAATCATGCATTTGCATTTCAATCTTGCTTCATGCATTTTAGCTACTCAAATATAGTTTTCATTTTTCCAATCTTATTTGGCTCTTTATTGACCATTTTCTTTTTTTATTTGAAATCTAGAAAAGTGAAAGAGAAAAGAAACAATAAAGAGCTAAGTATCATTGGCAGATTTTCTAATTAATCTGAAAAATCGATTTTCTTTGATCAAGATATCGAGGTATTAGTACTTGAGAATCTTAATGAGACCGAAAACGGATAGTTTCTCGCGAATTGAACTTTGGGAAATGTAAAACCGAATTGCAAACAGTTATTCTTTGTGTGCGCAGACGATGCTGACGGCGATCAGTATGAGTGCCATCGCTACTAATGGTGTGGTGCCAGCCGGTGGTTCCTACTTCATGATCTCAAGGAGCTTAGGCCCGGAATTCGGCGGTGCAGTGGGTATGTTATTTTATACTGGCACCACCTTGGCCGCCGCGATGTACATCATCGGTGCCGTCGAGATCGTCCTCGTGAGTATCGACTAGTTAACGAAGTTACATTAATAAGGCTTCCCCCTAATCAGTTGATCGCGATAATTGATTTATACTTCGAAATAGGAGTGAAAGTATCGCGGAGTTTCATAGTCGTTACTTTAAGATTAATTGAGGATTATCAATTATCACGTTTTGATTAATTATACTTGCAAAGTATCTGATATGTAAAAGATACGTTGTTAATTGTATGTGAAGTATTACGACAGATTTTTGCACGATTTCGTAAAGCTTACGCCAGACTATGCGCGATTCAAGATAGTTTGAAATTTGAAGTTATTCATATAAGGTATGCAAATAATAGTTGGAAAATTTAACACACGTGTCCCAAATAATGCACTCGACTTTTGTATTTATTTAACTTAATGTTTTGTGTTTATTTGACTTAAATAATCCAAAATTTTTGTGTTAATTTAACACAAGATGAATATATTAAGAAGTAATTATATAAATATTATGTAAAAAAAATAACAAAGAAATATTTTTTACTGTACACAGTTGAAAAGTTTATCTTAAATTTAACATTTTATGTGACTTAAATAATCCGAAATTTTTGTGTTAATTTAACACAAGATGAATATATCAGAATATAACACAAATATTAATACAAACAATGTAACAAATTATGGAAGCATATTTCTTCACATTTATAATAAACATAATTTATAATTAACATAATTTATTTATTTATTTTAGGATTTGCACATATTAAAATACATTGCACATATTAAAATACATAAATACATGTTAATTATGAATTTAATCATAAATTATATTATTTTAATATTAAGAAATGTCAATTTATTCACAAAATATTCAAATAACATAATTACATTGTATTAAATTAACACCTGAATACATTAAAAATTTAATAAAAAATTTTAACAAGGATTGATTTTGATATAAATACAAAGTATTTTTTATTGTATAATGGACCTGTTTATCGTTTACCATTCGCGTCAATTTGCCACCAGGGTTCTTTTCAATCAAAGTAAGCAAATCACTATTGCGTATAGTTAACTGTAGTCTGATATAAAACTTAATATGGTTTAAAGGAACCAAAAGGAACGTACTTTTTTTGACTTTATGAAATTTTCGCTCAGACTTACATGGCACCATCACTCAGCATATTTGGCGACTTCACGAAAGACGCCAGCATTATGTACAACAACTTCCGTGTATACGGTTCCGTCTTACTGATGATAATGGGCACTATTGTCTTCGTGGGCGTGAAGTTCGTTAACAAGTTCGCCACCGTCGCACTGGCCTGCGTCATTTTATCCATCTTCGCTGTTTACGTGGGACTCTTCGTAAACTTTAACGGCAACGAGTCTCTAAAGTATTAAACTAATTTATGACACTAATTTTCGCATTATGTAGTCATTGTCGGAATATCGTTGCGATTATAATGCTGCACTGATAAATGATTACAATTATCGCGAAAAATAGACAAAAACTGAAGGACGAGCGCTTTAAAGAAAAGACTTTCTGTTTTAGATTATGCCTACTTGGCAGAAGGCTATTAAAGGACATCGACGTTTTATCAGATTGCAATAAAAATGTCAACGGTGTTTTGCACAATATTTACTGCAGTGGCACGAAATGCGATTCCTATTATTCCGAGAACAATCTTACTATCGCCAACGGTATCCGCGGCTTGGCGAGCGGCGTATTCCTAGGTGAGGAGATTGTAATTAAATTATATCATTAAAAAGAAATAACGTCAATTAATGTAACAATAATAAAATTTATATAAAATATACTATAAAACAAAAGTACATTCATAAAATATCAAATACACTCTTTATTTTCTGCTACACAGAGAACATATGGGACAGTTTCCAAGAGCAGGGTCAATTAATCGCTCACGGATATAACCCGAAGGACATCGATGTCCTATCAGGATCTAGCTATAACCAGATCCAGGTCGATCTCACCACAACCTTTACTATTCTCATCGGCATATTTTTCCCTTCCGTGACGGGTAAGAAAATTAACAGCAGCGTTATGTTCATGTCGTCCTTACAATAAGTTCTAATTAAACCTCCGGAGCTAAAATCTATAACATAGTTACTGACACTGGGACACAGTTACTGACGCTGGGTTTGTAAGACTTAATTTAATTTAATTTAATTTAATTTATGCTAATGAAAAGGCACTAATTAATTTCAAGAAACTGAAATAATATAACTCGTATAAGAAAAAATGAATATTAAATATAATAATTAAAAGAATAATTCAAATTTACAGATAAGATAAAGAAAATTGAATTATCTGACATTTTTTATAAAGAGATTTATAATTGAATGAGTTCAATAGACTTACCGTTAGCTATGAAGAATTAAGAAATTCTTAATTAACAATTAATTTATTTAAGCAATATTTTAATTGAAATTTTTTATTTTATTTTAAAAATTTTATTTTAATATTAATAATATTAATACTCAGGTATTATGGCGGGCTCTAATCGATCCGGTGATCTAGCTGATGCTCAGAAATCCATTCCGATCGGAACAATCTGCGCGATCTTGACGACCTCCACCGTCTATCTGTCTAGCGTCCTCCTATTTGCCGGGACTGTTGACAATCTGCTGCTACGTGACAAGTTCGGTCAGAGTATCGGCGGCAAGCTGGTCGTGGCAAATATGGCGTGGCCGAATCAGTGGGTAATTCTGATCGGTTCGTTTCTGTCCACTTTGGGTGCCGGTCTGCAATCTTTGACAGGAGCACCGCGATTACTACAGGCAATTGCCAAGGATGGCATCATTCCCTTCCTAAAGCCATTCGCTACTAGTTCCAGTCGAGGCGAACCTACTCGTGCTTTGATACTCACTGTGGGAATTTGCCAGTGCGGTATCCTACTTGGCAATGTGGATTACTTGGCACCATTGTTATCCATGTTCTTCCTCATGTGCTACGGCTTTGTCAATCTTGCTTGTGCGCTGCAGACCTTGCTGCGTACGCCAAATTGGCGGCCACGCTTCAAATATTATCATTGGAGCCTGTCGTTCCTTGGCTTGTCACTTTGCATCGCTATCATGTTCATGACTAGCTGGTACTACGCATTGCTAGCGATGGGTATGGCCGGCTGTATCTACAAGTATATCGAATATCGCGGTGCCGAGAAGGAATGGGGTGATGGTATTCGCGGTTTGGCGTTATCTGCTGCCAGATACTCGCTGCTCAGGCTCGAAGAAGGTCCACCACACACGAAGAACTGGCGTCCACAGATCCTGATCCTCGCCAAACTTACCGATGACTTGGTGCCTAAATATCGCAAGCTTTTCGCATTCGCTAGTCAGCTTAAGGCTGGCAAAGGTCTCACCATTAGCGTCAGCTGTATCGCTGGTGACTATACACAGAACTCGGGTGAAGCACTAGCAGCCAAGCAGAGCTTGAAGAAAACTGCGGCGGAAGAAAGAGTGAAGGGCTTCGTCGATGTTCTCGTTGCGAAAAATGTTGTCGAAGGGCTGAGCTCATTAATACAAAACACTGGACTTGGCGGACTAAAACCGAATACAGTGATATTGGGTTGGCCTTATGGTTGGCGACAGTCGGAAGAGGATAGAACCTGGCGAGTCTTTCTGCAGACCGTAAGGAGCGTCGCAGCCGCGAAGATGGCATTGCTAGTGCCCAAAGGCATAAATTTTTTCCCGGACTCTAGCGAGAAGATAATCGGCAACATTGACGTCTGGTGGATCGTGCATGATGGCGGCCTATTAATGCTACTGCCGTTCTTACTGAAGCAACATCGTACATGGAAGAACTGTAAGATGAGGATTTTTACGGTCGCGCAAATGGAGGACAACTCAATACAGATGAAGAAGGATTTAAAGAAGTTCTTGTACGATCTGAGAATCGAGGCGGAAGTCGAGATTGTCGAAATGGTAATCTCATTATACAGTAATCTTAATATAAGGAAAGATTGAATTTCTTAGGAAGTGTTATTTTTGGAAAATGGATTTAAAATGTTTAATAATAAAAAATGCGTAATATCGCGATTACTTCGGTAAATTCATATTCCGCGTCTTGATCTGTTTGCAGACGAACACCGACATCTCGGCGTATACATACGAGCGCACTTTGATTATGGAGCAAAGAAATCAGATGCTACGCGAGTTGCAACTGAACAAGAAGCAGTCACTAGGAGTGGTAAGTGTTGAATTCTGGATAAAGGGGGAAAATTTATTATACTAATATGTACAGGCATATAATGTTAAGTAACAACAAATGGTGACGGTGATACTGATCGGTGTGTGTCTGTTTGTTACGTGCTCCTCACGGATAAAGGTGCAGGGATTGGTGGACTTCAACGAGGTACCCGCCGAGGAAAAATTACCTCTGGTTTGTCAGATTACCCCCGGAGTTCCATGTATGCCTCTTTCCCATCATTGCTCTCCATTGCACCGATAATTTTATATTGTGAATTCCTCCCTCATAATATCATATAACATTCTCATTCCTATTCCCATTTAATATCAAAATGGGAGAAACGACCGCGGATCGCAAGTTAATATTTTACAAGTGTTAATAAATTAAATACTTTTTTTAAATTATAAAACTTTAAATTATTAAAAACATTATATAATATAAATTATAACATATTATATAATATAACATTATAAATTAAAAACATTATAGATTATAGAAAGTTTGCAAAAAAATTTGATTTCTAAAATGAAATAGTAGACACAGTATGAAATTAAGTGCTTGAAACTTCTGCTTTGCAAATTTAAACTTTTAACTTTCAAAATTCAATACTAATCTTGGAGACAATTCTTGGAGACACTTCTTGGATATTATATTATTTTATCTAGCACCAGGTTGTTTCTTCCTATTCATCATTATCTCAGGAACTCCCCGCGTTTTTCAGTTTCAGCTTAATTGGCACGATCGCTTATATAGATATAGTATTGATTTTATGGCCATAGTGCTTTGACGCTAGATTAGTCACCTCTCAACTGACTGTCTCCTACCACAAGATAAAATACTTTCTTATTCGCTCAATTGTATTACCATGATACAGGTACAGGCGATTGTAGATCACCATCACAACGTGGATGCCAAAGTGCCAACGAAAGTGAGATTCCAAGAGCCGGGTAATCAGAGTACAAACGTAACCGACGACACAAAGCTGATGCAGGAAACCGAATTAAATAATAAGGAGGACAGTGCCGAAGAGGCAAATGATAAAGACGAAGCTAAAGAGAATAACGAAGAGACAAAGCTGATTGGCAGCTCACCCAAAGCGGAGAATAAAGAGAATACGGAGAAGGAAGCGAAGGAGGCGGAGGTAAAAGAGACAGAAAACGACGTGCAGGAAAACAAAAATCAAAGTCCAGAGATTAAGAAACCCACGATTACACCGTGAGTATTGATTTTTCTTGATTCAGCAATGATTTCTAAAAATGTTTTCTAAAAAATAATTCTGTAACAGTGACGAAGGTGACGTGAGACGTATGCATACTTCATTGAAGCTGAACGAAGTAATCCGTAAAATGAGCAGCGAGGCTCAATTGGTTATTCTGAATCTTCCCGGACCGCCGCGAGACACGAGAATGGAACGTGAATCTAATTGTATCCTTTCGATTAAAAATATGCATAATTTAAAAAAATTATCATTTTGTTATAAAGAAAAAAGAATTTTTTAAGAATTGTAGCTAATTTTTTAATATATTTTGGTGTGCTGAATACGAATTCATTGTCCATATTTGGCTATCATGTGACAATTTAAAAAAAAATAATGTCAAAGAAACTAAAAACGATGATTGTGTGGGTTTTCACGATGTAGTACGACAACAAAGTTTTCTTAAATTTCATTAATGTCACACGAAAGTATCAACTTTTAGCTTAAAAATGCATTTTATTTCGTTTCGATATGATTTTTCATTTTCATTATGAATTAAAAATAGCTAAAATTGTTAAAAGAATTTTTTCATCACAAGCTGTGTTATTAGCTATAATTTAATAAGTAAGAGCTAAATTCCAGAGTAAAAAACTTATAGTTAATTTATAGAAAAATATAATAAAAAATAGAAAAGATTATTAAACTTCCTTTACTGCTTAAAATCAGACATGGAATTCCTCGAGGTACTCACCGAAGGCTTAGAGAGGGTACTGATGGTGCGGGGTAGCGGACGGGAGGTGATTACCATCTACTCGTGAACTAAACCGACGGGAATTGATGCCGCTGCCTTGCGGAAGCAGAGCTCTAGTTTACTTCTCAGTGACCTAAACGACACTACCTTAAGGAACATATTACTCTTGTGCCATTGTCTGCGGCAGTCATTCTTGTTTTGCGCCGCGCACTCTGAAAATCGTTAAGGAGAAGAGGATAACGATGATGATGATAACGATCGTTTATATCGAATATGGAAAAGGAAGTTTTACTGAAGCTGACTTATTATGTGGACTGCGACGACATCCGATGATGAAGCCAAATGCGATGATGCCAAAGGATAGGTTTTTCTTCGAATGAATTTTTGAACGTAGAACGTATGAGCTTATGTGTCAGTTTATGTACGCGTCAGAAAGGGGTCGCATACGACAGCGAAAGCTGCTCAAATTCGAATTTGACAACCTGTCGAGCTCGGCCGAGCTCGTCAGACAGAGCACACTGCATCTCTCAAAAAAAATCGCCGGTACAAAAAAAATTGTAGCTCAATGAGACAAGTCCCGAGTAAAACGTCACTTCGATTCAATTTTTCGTAACTACTAAAAACGTCTAAAACGAAAAAGAAAATAAAAGTAAGAAAATGGCAAAGAAAAAGGGGGGAAAAAATCAAAATTTGGTCCGAGGCTAAGGTCGAAGCATCTACGAAACCACTGCCAGACTACTTTCTAAATGCTTCGCGTTTAACCAAAGACGCGAGAGGCTCATTTTTCTACATGCATTATCGTTAATAGGGAAAGAATAAGAGTAGGTACGTATATAATTTTATTGCTTGATATAGGTGAATCTAGAGTAGCCTAGGATAGTGCCGACTTTGATTATATAATATATATGTGTATTTGATAATAGAAAACGACGACGAGTATGTCGCGAGTATTATTGCATTTCCTTGGGGATTGGGACCTCGCTCTTTTTTCCAGTCTCGCGCGGAAATCTTTACGTACATACACACATACGCAGGACGTACAGACACATATATTCGTACACATTCGCGCGCGTTTGTATCGTCTTTAAGGCCTACTGGTCCAAGATGCCACTACCACTTAATCGATAACACCAAGTGAAGTTGAATTATGACATGAGGAGTGCAACCCGAAAGACTCAATGTCAAAAATATCGCGGCGATCTTACCGAAAATCTCATCGAAAAAAAAATATATATAGCGCTAGCATATGTAAAATAATTCTAATTGCATTAAATGTCGTGTGCATGTCACGTTTTGCGCGTAGCCCCGTTTCCGGCCGCGTTTCATTTAGATAGGCCTTCTCTAATAATACTTAATTGATCAACGAGCGCATGAAATGGTCACGTCGGGTCGCCTTTCTCAGTTTCTTCGACATCATCAACAGATCGACGCGTTTTTATTAAATTACATCTTAACGAAATGTAATTTCTATTAAATTATCTAATGAGAATAAATTAAATTCTTTACCGATGTTAAGAGAGAGGACAGAAAGATTAATCTAATACAAGTCATTCTCGTCTCTAAAGCTGTTTAAACTAAAAAATTGAGTTTAATTTTTAGATTGTCGATCTAGCGCTAATTGCTTTTTATCATTGACATAAAATTGAATAATTTTATTTGAATTGCTTTTATTCTTAAAATGATCTTAAAATGATTTTATTTTAATTTTCTGATTATCAAAACGATGTTAAATTCTATTTAGTGCCGAATGATTCTTTGGACTTTCTTTGGCGAAAAAAAATCTCGACGAAGGGATTGAGAAAGAGATAACTCTTTGCGACTAGCGTTCAATGTAATATTTATCGATACTTAATATTACTTAATCAGTGTCCGTGAATAAGTTAAATTGTGCTAAAAATTACGTGAGATTGCGCAGCACGATTTGTCAAATTTCTGCAAAAGTTTTTGCAATTAGCGAAACGATTAAGGTGTTGAAAACAGTCATTTTGATTGTAAAAATGTAACGAAACTATCGAGTCTTTTCGATCTGATCTTAAAATGAATGTTTTAAAATCATGAAATTGATAACTCTCGAAATAATTTGATTTTCTAATTAATTTTTTATTTTACTAAATATTTAATTACAAATATAAAACACACTCGCTGTTAAAAATTAAAATATTGCAACATACAATAAATGGAATTTCACTTGAATTTTCACTGATTGTGAGGAAAATTTAATGCCATTTGAGAAGAAATAAAAGCGCGATAGTTTCGAATGCATTCTTGTATATTGTATATATACATATATATGTACATTCATATTGTTCATTGTAAAGTACATGCACTGTCCTATAATACCCGTAGTTAGCGAAAAAGAAGACGTGAAAACATTGATTATGATGACATGAAAGTGTATTATTAAAAAAAAAGGGTGTGCGCGAACCGACATCGCTAACCCGTTAGTGACAAGTAGACAAAAAAGAATATTTAAATTAACAGGGGAGAAGAGATTCTTATAATATATCCCACGCGTTTAAATTGTTTTACTTTTATCTTCGTAACTCCGACGTGAATTACGTCGAATGTCCTAAAATGAAAAGAAAGAAAGAAGGAGGCGTCGTATCAAAGAATATTTGAAGACTTGATCTTCGACTTCACGAAAATGATCATCGAAAGTATAGCGAAATTCTCGTCTTGACGCCAATTCGACGTATACATGCAGGTAATATATATCTTCACACTGATTGCATGACGAACGAGTATCTGAAACATAGGGACTTTAAATGTATAGGAACCATGTGTGTGTGTGTGTGTGTGTGTGTGTGTGTGTGTGTGTGTGTGTGTGTGTGTGTGTGTGTGTGTGTGTGTGTGTGTATCTCTCGTCCACGATGTTTACGACATGTACTTTATAATTTTATTACGTTACTTATCAATTGCATATATTTTATGTGTACTTATCTTATTCGATAGATATTGGCACTGCATAGTTTATACGAGACATGTTGACATTATGAGAAAGTTTATCGCGAATATACTCGAGTCGAACTGTTGCCGGATAAAGCCCTCTACACGTTGTATATAAATATATAAGTAAAAGGAAAAAAACGGAAAAAAGTAAAACGATCGTGTGTTTATTATAAAGGATTTAAAGAGGAATAAAAAAAGAGAGGAAAAAGAATAGAAAAGAAGAATAGTAAAGAAGAAAAAGCGAAAGGATCTTTACACAGATCGAACAGTATTGCAGTGTTCTGCTGCCGCTTTAATATTTTACTATGTCGTATTTACTTTAAATGCACAATGACCACATGGCACACAATGCGTACGTGTAATATATATATAGAATACATATATATTTGGCCGGTAAGAATGAAAATGGTGCGAGGCAAGAATTAGAGAATAATTCCGAATCGGCAGTCTGGCCGTATCGCAATTCTCCGCTCTCCTTAGTTTAATAACGAAATTCGATAGAGTATAAAGATGACTTACACCGACTTACCGCATTCATTCTATTCGGCTGATAGTGCGTATTATCGGCAGCAAAAGATGCACCCGGCGTCCGTGGTTTACGTTCGCTTTGCGGAAACAGAATGATATTTGGAAGGCGTTCTCCATCTCTGTTACCAAGAGTAACTCTTCGTAATTGCATCTCGTAGAAGATAGATCGCAAAAGACTGAATAAGCGAACTGCGACAGAAAACATAGTGAGACACGTATGCGACCCATTGTGAATAGATAAAAATATGCGCACAATACTTTGGCTATAAAGGAGTTCCGATGCTGCAAAATAGAAGATAAGATAGTTATTTCAGATGGCGAGTAAAAGCAACAGTCAAACCGCGAATGTAACTGCTTCGTTTTACTCGTTGATGAATGGAAAATATCTAAATGTTGTTGGCGATTTGTTCTGTTTCTGTAGTATATTTCGAATCCTTACAGAAATTCAGTTTAACTTTCGACCACAGCAATGAATCATTTGGAATTAAAGCGAAAAATTTTAGACGATGGTACAATTTGTATGATTGCTATTATGAGGTTCTAAATTGTAAGTAAAAAATTTTGAACCTTCCTCTATCAAGAAAGGCGGAGTTCATTTGTAATTTATATTTCAATCAGAACGCTTTAAAACTTAGGTGTAATTTTTGTAGCTGTAATTGAGAATTAATACTGACTAATTTAATTCTGGAAGTTATTTATTTTGATTATTAAAAGTACTAAGCAACAAAACAAGTAATTAATCACTATTTTCCAGTATTAAATTTCTGTAAGAAAATGATACGAAACGCGAGAATATTCTTCCTTCCAAAGAATATGCAAAATTATTCGATGATCGAAGACTCCAAATCAGCAGACAATGTTTTTAAAATATATTTTTAATATTTAATTTTATACTTATTTATAAAAATATAAATATTAGAAATATATATTTTTAAAACATCGTCTGCCAATTAGGTTCAAGATCGATTGCGAGATATTCTCGTCTTTGCAGAATATATCCCTGAAGTATTCCCAGAGTACTTTCTGAAGAATATTTTCTTCGAGGAATAGTATAAATATTTCCGAGACGCTTTTCTCGGAAAAAGTTCTTTTGAGAAATATTTTCATGCGCGTCTTTGTACGTGAATCGCGGGCGGCGGAAGTGCACTCTGCTGTTAAGGACTTAATAATCGTAATACCAGGGCTTGGCATTTGTCGGAGTATAGTGTGACGTTTTGCGGCGCGTCCCATTTAAAATGGGACTGCGCCCTGGATTTAAATCACCTCTAGGCTGTGAGATGCGAGCTAAGCAGCGGATAAACTTGCTCGAAACCTCAATCATATGTGTCAAATCAAGTATAAATCTACTTTTAATGTATATCGTATAACCAATTCAAAAAAAGAAAGAAAAAAGAAAGAAGGAATTCTTTTATCAAAGTTCCCCTGACGGGAGAATACACACGACTTAATTCTCTCACTCCAAAAGCTGCGACGATTTCTTTCTACCCTTGGGGACTCGAATAAAGAAATATATTTATTGACTCCCACATGGGAAAGAGAAAAGAAAAATGAAATATTGATTATATAGAGAAATAAAGATGTTATTAAATATACATACAGAGTGGATCTGAGGCGAAAAAAGGGAGTCGATGAGAGGGACGTGTCCTCGAATTTGAGGCAATTTTTTCCTTAACATCTTTTCATATTAAGTTATTTTGACTTGAGTATCTTATTTAAATATCTTATTATTTAGATTTGCGTATTAAAACAAATAAGACTTTATCGCTTGCATCTTTAATATAAAACGTGCTAAGTACTCTCGACTTTAAATATCCATGTACTCTTATACGATTATTCGTTAATATTCGTTAAGGAAAATTTAATTCCAAGTTCGTTGACACATATCCCTATCACAGATCCCACCTCTTTTGATCCACATTATATATATATGTATATATATATATATGTATATATATATATATATATATATATATATATATATATATATTATAAATATATATGTATACTATATGTATACAAGGTGTCTGCTTGCTCTTGACAATAGATATATTATATGTACTGCAATGGAAATTAAAGAAATGTGTTTGTGGAAGGAACGAGAGGCAACTTGCCTCAGGCAACAATGGCATACAATGATATACAATTTCGGAAAGATCAAATGGATTTACTGCGTATCGATAATACAATTGTATATTACTTAATTTGCGTACGACGAATAAAAAAACTGATGTACGTCATTTCGTACGAGCTCGACGTATTATTGTACCGCGTGCGCTCTTAATTTACTTTGAATTAGTCACTTAAAATATGGTGTCGCGAAATGGTGCTGCTCGTAATTGTCGTTAGGAGGAAGTAAAGTACGGTTGCAAGACACCCTGTACACACATACGAGATACGAGATAATATATTGTAGATACAGATTTTAGTCACATCTGGATAGTATATAGAGTCAATACTGTGAAAAACGCCTGTAACTTACCTATCTATACCCTCTAGATAATAGATGATGACACTTGTAATTGATTTTCGAAAGATAAAATATGAATGAACAAATATTGCGAGACAGTCGATTAAATAAATAAATAAATAAATAAATAAATGATATACCTATAATTGAACGTATCGATTTATATCATCATCATTTCCTGAATCATGAAGTCTATTTTTTATTATTATAATCCTTCTAACATTCCAGGAAAAAATGTTGTATAAATGGATATATTTTATATACAATTATATATAATTGTATATAAAATATGCCAATTTTTTATATAGTTATATGTGATTTTATATAATGAAACATTTTTTTCCCGAGATTATCACATTTTTTTGTATGATTATTGTCTTGATGTTCTCTTTTTTTTTTAATATACGATTTCACATATATAATTCTTAATTAAATATTTTAATGTTATTATATAATTCATTGTCTCTAATCTTTCTACATAATAATAAAAAATTATAATTCCATTCATTAATGAAATAACATTAAATATTACTTAATAAGTTAATCACTGATTAAGTTAATTGCAAGTTTGATCAAAATCTACTCTAAATTTTTTTACGTATTATTTGTTTCATTACATTTTTCGTCCATTTAAAAAGACCAAGTTCATTATCCTAGATGGCGTAAAATGAAACTTTCTTGCCACCTCTTATATATACGTGTGATGTAATACAACACATATAAGCAGAACTAAAGCTAACCTCACTGTCAGTTTGGACAGGTTTAGAGAATTGGTGTTTAGAAAATTTTGGAGCATACATCAAGAGAATCATGTCGCGGTAGGATATTTTTTTTATTATATTTATCAAATCCTGTGTATCCTGCAATGTACAAATTATATGATAAGTCAAAAATGAGCAAGAACTTAAATGTTGATATGCATCGATTTTCATGCAACAGGAACTTGTGACATTAAAGTTTCAAATTCTCAGCTGTCGCAAAAGAATTTATCTTGAAAAGCAGCTGGATTCTATTTCATTTATTTGCATAAATTCTTTTACTTTACAAAATCAAGAGAGCAATGTTCTCATGAAGTTCAGTCAGTGACTGAATTCTCATAAAAATAAAGCATAACAAAAGAGAAATGATGAGATTTTCTTTAACAACTTCTTGATATGTTTACAGTTAACAATATAGCTTTAAGTAACTATTGCAATTTATTGTAATTTGTTACAATTTACTTCTTAGAGTACCAGATGTCCCAGACAATTCAGCTACGATGGGGGATAGACCTATGTCTATAGTGCGTCGTATGGAGCATGAAAGAGAACGGATGCTGGGAATGACGGATGAGGAGCGGGCATGGAGGAAAAAATGGTTGGATGCTCAGAAACTCGCACCTGAGGAGCCAGTGTATCCCAAGGGTTACTATGAAGCGATGTACAATCCAATCAGAAGATTCTACATGACACCTATGAACAAATTCGAGAATATTTTGGCGCCAGTTATAGTAATAACAAATAGTTGATAATCCGTTAAATGCAAAATAACATTAATTACACAAATATTATCCATTCAATAATGTACATAACAGTTATTTATGATCCAGATAGCAAAATGCTATCAGACTGGCAATAAAGTCGATCAGATTCACACTGCAAATCTATAGTCATCCATATTAAAGATAAAATATTTCATAATAGTAAAACAATTTTGAAAAGAATTTACAGATTAATCTAAATTGCATTAAAAAGTAATAAAATATAAAACATAAAAATTTTAGCAATGCAAATCCAATTATCATTTGGATTAAAAGTTATTTTAATAACTAATATATTTTTTATCTATGCTTTGATAAAAATATATAGAAATGTATTATAAAATAACAAAAATCTCAATTTTTAAGATATAAGTATTTTAAGTATTCAAGATGATTTATGTAAAGTTACATTCTAATACAAAAATTAGTTATCTTGTAAATAAATAAAATATTTATTCTAAATTTTTATAACTAATTGATGAATCGCAATGAAACTTCGCATAAGTCGTTTTTTAAATACTTAGAGTATTTATATAAAACCATTTAGATTTTTGTTACTATTTCAAAAATTTTAATTTATACAATAAACATAACTAACAATAAAAATAATAATAAGTAAATAAACTATTAAAATGTGTTATTAAAATGTGTTAATAAAAATAAAATGTATGCAAGTGACACAAAAAGATTAACAGTTTCTGCTTCTTTACAGGGTAAGTTTTCGGCGAACGTAACACGGCACTTTATAAGCAAAATGGCGATGTCTATCGTTGCATTTTATGGTATCTATTATTATATGAAATACAACAGAATGGTAACTATAACAAGAATATTTCAACATACTAAATGTAATATTACTTAGTAGACATGTCATATATATTATATGGTTCTTTCAGAACTGGACGAAAAACGGTGGATGGAAAATTACAATGTCTAGGACGAAAATGTACCCTGACACCAAGGATTTAGATGCTTTATACAGAACGAAGGGCAATCAATTTTACGTAAACGGTTTCGACAAATCTCCTATATAAATTTTAAAAATATGCCATTTTCCTTATATAGTTGCTATTTAATTAACATCGTTAAATGTCATTAAAGTAACAAACACGATGTTATTAATAAATGTTAGTAATAAATTGTTGATGATAATCTCGTTTATAGGACTTATATTTCAAGCTCTGATTTATTTTTTTAAGAAATATCTCATTTGTTGCGAATTTTCAAGATTCAGATTATTTATACTTTAATTTGTCTTACCTCTCTTACCAATATATATTTTTTTAATTATTTAAAAAATGTATCATTTATCAGATATCAAGAAAATAATATTATATATTTACAATGTTAACATTATTATATGAATGGAATCATAGTTTTTGTAATGTTTCTCAGCTATCTAATGCTATCAATTATTAGTTTTTAATTAATATCATCTCTCGTGACAAATTTTCTTAGAATTTTTATACCAATTGAATCTTCAGAAATATATCTTTCCAGAATATAATAAAATCTATATTTATAATAACAATAATAAAATCTAATTAATAAAATTTACATTTCTTAGAATTTTTCATATATATGAATTCTGAAATATTCTAATATTTCTAAACCTCTGTATTTTATAATTTCTGAGAAAACAGTTTGAACTTTTTTAGATTTTTATAAAATTTTATCATACAAAAAAATTATAGAACGAAAGATCTTAGAAGTCTTACAATTTTAGAATTTGAAGAATTCTAAAAAAGAGGAAAACTTTCTCGGTATTTCTAAAAAGTGCATTTTGTACAAAAAATCTGAGAAATTTTTTTTTAAAAGTATAAAATTATTAAAAAATTCTAAGATTTACATAAACATTTTGAAAAATTATATAAAAAATTTTATCTCACTTATGTATTTTTTTTAAATCGACAATTATACATATAACTGATCAATATAGTATAATTTTATTCATATGGCTGGAATTACTCATTTTCTGTTATTTCATGTGTAGAAAAAAAAACATTCGATTAGAATACACAAACGTAACTCAATGAATTATATGTAGATAATTAAAAATTTTGCTGTAATTCTGTCAATCAAATTATCTTCACCACGAAAAGTCATGCCCCATCGAAAAACCGATTGCTAAAAGTGTTTGTCACTGACTCGCTGTTATCAGAGAGAAACCTAAGAGCTAGAGTTTGTCGGCCTTTTTCATGTTACCATCAATATAATTTCATTAAGTCCACTTTTCAATGTCGCATATATTATACAAAAAAACCTAATGTTGTTTTCATTTCATATACAAGTGAGCGTAATGATTATTGTCATAATATATTTTTCTAACAATAAAAATTATCTAACAATAAAATAAAACTCAGTGGAGTTGTATTGCTATATTAATATTTTGATTTAAAATTTAACTATAGAACTTTAAATAATAAGTATATTTCTATACTTACGCGGTGTTTAAATTATTCACAATTTATAATTGCTTATTATTTTATAAATTCGATTTTTCTTTCAATTTTTCGACAACTTTCATTTATTTATTCTAATTGGTTTTTAACTTTTAGAAAGAATATAATTTCTAGCTCGTATTCAAAACATTCTTTTATGTTTGAAATTCTACAGTATACATAACGTAAATTATGTACTAAATACATGCTAACATTATAAAAGTGCTTGCCGAATGCGTAACAGACTTTTCTATTTTCATAAAACGTACTAAATTTCAAAAAAGACTGACATTTTTTGCGCGCAGCGTTTATATACCACATTGGAAAGCTAGCGCGATCCAATAAGCATCCGCAGCGAGGCATCGCACTCATTGGCTGACATGCGAGTGGTGGGGTTCGCCAGTTGATGGCTCATATAAATAGCACGTAATTCTCAATTCCACGCTTTTGCGATTCGAGCAGGGGACGGGATCCTGTCATTTTAACGTTGGAAAAGTTCGCAGTCCTGTCTTCGAATCAATTAATTTTTCTTCATATCCTGATCTCTGCTGAATATAAAATGACGTTGGAAAAGTTCGCAACCCTGTCTTCAAAAATCGATTGTGATTTTTTTCTCCCTATTTTAATCTCTGCTAAAACGACGAGAAACGACAAAGGATCATTCATCGTTGGATTTCTTTACTAAGGTAATCAATAATTAACTTTGCCTTTATTTCTCGTAACAGTGTAAATATCGTGTATTGCAGAGTCTAATACTAGCACACTAATTATTCGGTCGAAATATTTCTCGCATACTCATTTGATTGAAAATCAAGACGCGCGACGTCGTGTCGTGTCGTCGCGTCTCGCGTCACTTTTTACACGTGAAGTTGACCGCATATGGAAAATGATGTCATTTCTCCATCGCATTCACTTTTCATTCGCGAAATGTAGCGGATAGGGGATGACACGGCGGAACGGACACTAGCTCTCAAACAAGTGAAAACGCGCAATCAAATATGATAATTAAAATTTATATAATACGTGAATGTATAACTTGAATGTATATTTTCATACGTGATATTTAACTACTGCGTAACTTTAGAATCAATATTCGCATATTAATAATCCGTTCGAACGCATATTTCATAAAACTTGTTCGTCGAAAATATATATCGCTTGAATAATCGACAATGAAATTTTCGAATATCAATCTACAATATGGAAATAATAATAATAATAATAAAAGAGCGTATATTATAATATATGCTTGCCCTGTGTATGATTGTTACTTTCGCATTTCGAGCATCAAATATCTCGAAATACGGAAAGTTCATGAACGCGACGCCAAGTGTGAGAAGTGCGGCGACACAACGCCGCGTCGTTCGCGTCGTTTGCATTGTTTTTGGCATGCGAAGTTAAAATGAAGTTTGCGCAATTATAGATTTAATATTCACTAAGAGAAGGACGCGCATTGCCATCGTCATGTCGCTCTTAACGTGTGAAATTGATCATACGAGAGATGAAATCACTTCGACATATTAATTGCATTTATGTTTTATTCGTAGAATGTGGTGAATATAAGATTGACTCCAAATGAGTGCTGTTGTAACTTATTGAATTGGTAAATAAAATTTATATTAATTTTATATCTAACTCTTAATCTAATAATTGTATAATATAGTTTCGGCACTAGTATGCGGATTATTCGAATATGTATTTCACAATACTCGTGCAACCGAATAGCATATCGCGTCAATATAGCATAATAGCATATAAAAAGCATATAAAGTCAACTGTACAAAAATCTTTCACCATCTTATTGTTAGATACATTTTAATGTCTGAATTTTATTTGTAAAGTATCGCGAGTATCGAACATGATAAATTTCCTGCGTTCTTATCTTTCTGTAATGAACTATGTATCACATCTAATATCGACTACGCCAACAAAACATGATATGGTCGCATAATATTTAGGGTGCATTCTGTCTTCACATGATGTAAGCAGTAGTTCATCCTTGTTTATCAATTATCAAATCAAGGATAAATGATTGATGATATTTACAAGCACTATAAGCGTAAAAGAATGCAATTATTTGCATCTGCACTTAATTTTAACAAACTATTTGTTTCAACTATTTGTTTCAACATAAGTGCTGTCACAAAGCAAATAATGGGAAGAGAAGAGAGATGAAAATAGACTTGATAATTTTGAGAAGCAGAAGGAGGAGAAGGAGAAGGAAGAGACTCAGGAAAAGCAATAGAGCAACTTTGGTAAACAAGCTTATTGCTTACTTGCTTTAAAAAATTAGTCATTTCTTCCCATTATTTCGATGATTAAAAATAATAATTAAAAAAAAGAATTAATTTAAAACATTATGGAAATTTATTCTTATAAAGACAATTTCGAGAAAATGTATAATTATTTTAATGGATATATAATTGAAAAACTATTAAAAAATTCACTGTGTATAAAAATTAGTTTTTTAATTATTGATTATTTTGAACGCTATTTTAATTTGTATCTTGTATGTTACAGAATCATGTAACCACGTAGCTGATAACTCCACTGCTGCGCATCAGTCAGTCTTCTTTCTTCTTCTTTTATTGGTACGCGCAGTCACCTCGGCCATGATCAGGCCATTAGCCAGTTAGTGAAGATGCAGTAAAATATAATGGCACTTTGCACGGCTCTGTACTGAGAGGTCGGGACATCGGTCGGTGAGTGACAAAAATCTTATCAGGTAATGAATCTGTGAAAGGTATATAGATCTATCATTATATTGAGAAATGAATATAACGCTTTATAGATCCATTACTTTAAAATGGAATAGCTACAAACGATTATGATACATATTTAATCTTGGATTTGTTTATTATTATTTGTTAACTTGATCAGCCTCTTGATCTGTTATTATGCTTGAAGTTATTGCTATGATTATATCCGGAAAAAAAGTTTTATATATAATTATATAAAATTATATATAATTATATTAAAAATTGACATATTTTCTATACAATTATATATAATTATTATAAAATAATGTCTATAACATACATATAAAAAAGAAGAATGAAATAGAATTCAATGATGAGTTAT
>NW_012130097.1:767894-776032 GCF_000143395.1 Atta cephalotes
ATATATATATATATATATATATATATATATATATATTTATGCATGAAAAAATTTGTTACCGAATAGTTATATTTAAATGTACATAAAGATAATTATAGATGATTTTGGTCAAAACTGGGCCATCTTTGGTATGTCAAAACGATAAAAGAAAAAATGTATAATTTAAAATAATAATGGAGTGTCAATATGATAAAAATATTATTATAATGCGATTAGTAGAAAAACAAAGATTTCCACAGATAAAGCATAAATTATAAAATTATAAAATTATCTAGTCACTATAAATACAGTTATTATGTATACTGGGTCTATGATGATTCAATTTTGCCATTTCTTATTCGTTGTATCTTTACAATTATTTCTATTTCACATAAACATATGCAAACATAAGAATTCTAGGCATAATTTATGATATTTATATTGTAAAATTAATATAAATTATAAATTTATAAATTATATCGTTAACAGTTTTTTTTAAATAAAACATACCCAGAATTAGAAATAACTTCATAATTATATAGAGTTTGAAGATATTTTTCAAAAATCAAGTAGAAAACGGAAACTTATTTTAATAACGTGTCTGCGGGCAGATCGGTGTCGCGATAATACAGAGATTTTTTTGTATATAAATGTAAATAATTGTTATTATTATTACGTTAAATGTAAAGAAATATTTTGACTTGCAAAGTCACAATAGTGTTTGCATATAGCGTGACAAAGATGAAAATACAAAAAAAGATTATTAATTATAAAATACAAAAATACAAAAAGGTTATTAATTGCTATAAAAATTTATTAACTAATTTAACAATTAATTAGTTTAAAATCAATATATTTTAATGTCATATTTAATATGCGTTTAAGATGAGAAACGACAAATTAAACAAAATTAAATATAAAAAATTAAATTGTATATAGGCTACGAGTAAAAGCTGTCAATTGCTAAAATGATATTTAATATTTAAAACATGGATAAGAAAATAACATAGAAAAACGTTTCAATCTTTATTAGGTCACCTTCACACATTACAAAATTTCGAATCACTATTTTGTAACTCTTTTTATATTATTTAAATTATATTGTTAACCGATTTGCAAACTTTTTTATTATTAACTATACTTATTACACTGAGGATGATTTAATAAAGGTTGAAATGTTTGTTACAATCTTATCCTTGTTTTAAATATTAAATATCATTTTAACAATTGACATCCAGCTTTTACTCGTAGATTATACACAATTTAATTTTTAATTTTTGAGTAAGAATATTTCAATTATATTCAATTTTAAATAATTTTTAAAAAATTACAAAAAGCAATTCTGATTCATCAGAGCGCCAACCCACTTTTTTAAGAACTACTTTTTTTCTTTTTCTATCACACGTTTTGATGGTCTTTCTGTAATACAAAAATTTGACAAAAATTTCTGGCTAAAAATATTTATATAAGTATATTTTATCAGAAATATTGTATCAAATAAAATTCCATTTATCTCAATTAAAATTCTAATAAATTTAACTAGAAAATTCTGATCTGTTCAATTACCACCAGAATTACCATTTAATCCAGACCATTTTTCTCAGTGTAGCTTCTCCGTCTCGGCATACTCAATACTTTATTTCCTTCATAAATTTTTATTAATTTTTCGAGTATCATTTAACATTTCTGTTGTAGCATCCTCATGGCACGTGCAACAAACGGTGCGTTTCTTCGGAAACATTTCCGGGTTTCACACACTTTGTCATAAATACGGAATACGGTCCGGGTAGCGTGATCGTTGCAATACGTATCCAATTCTCGTCAAGTTTACCGATCTTTCGAGTTTGTCTCGTAAGACCAGCGTCTAGCAAACTGATAAGCCGAATTAATCATGATTAACGCACGAGGGATGTGGGCAATAGCGCCCCAGAAAGTGGATTGCCTCACGTCGCGTCTATCAGCCGCGTGATTTGCACACTTGGTGTGACACAAACTATTGTGGTTCGCAGAGTATTGTGGTTATGAAGGCCTCGTCGACGTTAGACGCGTGTTAAACGTGACTGAGAAGTCGACCGTATTCGCAACGATCTCGCTGTCGGTCCCGCATTCGCCGCGTCAATCGTAACAAATCATCACTTCGCGCAATCCACACCGTCTTTTGCATGTGCCATGGAGATACAGCAACCGAGACAAAAATGATTCTCGAATCATTAAGAAGATTTTTGTGAAGAGAGATCGAGGTACGTGATGCATAGAATTTTTTTTAGCAGGAAAATCAAAGAGAAAGTTTGTCAAAGAAATATCAGGAATAGAGTTCTGACGCGTTGAGATAAAGGTGAAGGAACAGCGTTGGAATAAATAATAAATATTAGCGGGCGCGCATTTCAACCCTTTTCAAAGGACTATTTTTAATTCATCCTTCACACGTCCCTTATTAATCTCTCTTCTATGATAGCTCTTCCATCTCGGCTCCCTCAATATCTTATTCTTTTCTTATATTTTCTTTAATTTTTCGTGTGTCATTTAACATTTCTGTTGTAGCATCCTCATGGCACGTGCAACAAACGATGCGTTTCTTCGGAAACATTTCCGGGTTTCACACACTTTGTCATAAATACGGAATACGGTCCGGGTAGCGTGATCGTTGCAATACGTATCCAATTCTCGTTAAGTTTACCGATCTTTCGAGTTTGTCTCGTAAGACCAGCGTCTAGCAAGCTGATAAGCCGAATTAATCGTGATTAACGCACGAGGGATGTGGGCAATAGCGCCCCAGAAAGTGGATTGCCTCACGTCGCGTCTATCAGCCGCGTGATTTGCACACTTGGTGTGACACAAACTATTGTGGTTCGCAGAGTATTGTGATTATGAAGGCCTCGTCGATGTTAGACGCATGTTAAACGTGACTGAGAAACCAACAGTATTTGCAACGATCTCGCTATCTCGGTGTTTCATATCCGCCGCGTCAATCGTAGCAAATTGTTAGTCACATTGCGTGTCGTGCAATTCGCATTATCGTTTGCACTTTTCGTGATGGATTTGCAACAAGGATATAGTGATTCGCGAGATGTTGATAAAATTTATCTAAAGAGAAATTGACGAAAGCTAAAGAAAGAGTTTTTGCGTAAGATTTTTGAGTAAGATAATTAAATATTTGTAAGTGGAGCGTCATGAGAGAAATCTCTTAGCCATGAATCGCGGAATTCAAATAGCGGCGATTGTGGATAATTGTAAAATAAAGATTTAGCATAATAGAGATTTAGTATAATATATATATCTTATGGTTAAACATGCAATTATATGGATGAAACGTGGTAGCATTTTTGTAAAATTAAAATTTGTGTAAAAATATTTAAATTTTTATTATATTATGTGGAAGAGAAATTAATTAATTTAATATAATATTTTATTTTATGTGAATTCTGATTTTCAAGGATATTTTTGTTGATATCTAATAATACATTAATGAAATGAAAATCTGAGGAAAATGTTGGTGAGGGTTTCGTAATGATTTTTATTGTAACTTGCAATTCCTATCGCTTCTTTGAAAATGAACGGTCTTTGTTATATGCATTAAGTCCGAATTTTCACTCATGCGGATTCCGTATATTAATAATTTCAATATTGGTTGATGACTGTTAACATTTTTAAAGTTGTTGAATTATTAGTTAGGAAACGATTTAAAATAGGTGTTATTTGAATTAGAATCTTATGTCTTACGAATATCATCAATATTCGCCTTGATCACTGTTATGAATCGAAAGTGGCAATTCGTTCATTTATCCATCAATTGTTTTTTATTTTTCATGTTTTGATGATTACTTTAAGAAGATTTAAATAGCGATTTGGTGATCGAATTATTTTGTCTAAGTTTCCGTTATTCTATTAATAACTTTATGAATGTTTTTTGTTCAGTTATTTAAAATTTAATACGTTATATGTAACTATAGATCAACAATGAATAATAGTATGTTTATTTTGAATATTGCATTAATATAATACGTATGATGATATATTTTCGTGACTCATTTCTCCTTATCTTATATATAATTTCAAGCTATCAAGTTATAAATTCTAGAATATATATTTTAATAGAAATATTTTAATGGAAATATGAATTACATCTTGATCTACTAGTACCATTCAACAATTTTCTCTTAATCATAATTATGATTTTATATTTAATTTATTTTACAATTTAATTTATATCAAATGTTATATTAAAAGTAATCTGAAATGAGAACTAATAAAACATTTATATTGATAATTATCTTATAATTATTTATGTACGTTATTCGTAGCAGCACGATAATTAATTATAATATTGTATTATCCGATATGTATGTTTAGTTTTTTCGGATCTCATGTCATTTATTTTGTTTTGTATATCTTACTTGATATGCTTTGATGCTTATCATATAAACATGCATTATATTTTCACTGTTGCATCATCAAATTTTCTATTACTTTATTATTTATTAATTTTTGTTCATTAGAATATTACCAACATTATAAATTTCAATTTTTCGCGAAATATGTGAAGTTTTTTGTTTAGAACGATATCAATATATATATAATATGAAAAATAAAGTTTTTTTAAAATTAAATAAAATTCCAAGTTTAAATAACGCGTGTCGTGCAGAAATATTTGATCAAAATTCTCAAAATGCAAGTAATGAAATTTATGAACATATCTTCAGTTTTGTACAATTTTTACGGTTATTATCAATATTCTCTTTAAATAATTTTTCATAGTTTAAATTTTTCGGTACGATTCTTCTCGCGTATATACTATACACGAATCAAATTGTCTATTAATATTGTTTGTCAGTGATAATAATAATCCGATCGTAAGGAAATATTTCTCTGTCTTATCAATTTTTAATTGAAATGCGATCAGTCTATAGTCAGATGAAGGTAAGTCCAATCTAGCTTGAAAAAAAAAGGAAGAATGGGACGGAAGGAATAAGGTAAATGATCAATTTTAATCACGTGGAGTATAAGGTAATGTACAAAATTGTTATTTATTTATTTGTTTGATTTCCTCTGTATTTTTCTCTATTTTCTCATATATAAGACTAGAAAGATACAATTTACATTCTAATCGCGCGTATATTTGAAACTCTGATTCTTAGATTTATCACTCAAGTAGATTTTAGATATTTTGTACTAGATTAACCAACAATTCCCTTAGCAAGTTGCATATCGCGTCGCCATTTTAATTAAAAATTTTTTTTATTAAATTGAAATATGCGGGTAAGTAGATAAATGGATACGAAAAAATGGGAAGTAGGAATATAGATTGGAATACGAGTAAGTAGGAATTCGGTCAAATAGGAGTTAATAATTTGAGTTGAAAAGTAGAGTTGAAAAGATTCTATTATAGTCAAAATAATAATAACTTATGTATAATAATTATAAGTACGTCGATATATTTATTATTATTATATTAAATATTAAATTATTTATTATTATATAAAATATAATAATAATATTATTAAATATAATAATTATATTTTATTTTTAATAATAATAACAACAAAATAAAAAATTATTTTAATAATTTTAAATCAATTCTTAGAGATAATGTAAAATATTACATATTTTTATAAATGTTATGTATTGTATTTGTAATTTATGTAATAATAATTGTATATTATCGTGTCATTTGTATAATATAATTGGAAATACTATGTATTGTAATTATAATTTGGGTAATAATAATTGTAAATAATGTTTATTATATAATCGAATTAATAAGACGAAAATTGATATGCATTTAATAACGTTCGTTTTGGGAAGTTTTAAGTTTTTTTGTTAGTAAAAGATTGTTAATAAAAATTCGGGAAATATTTCATTTAGAATTCCGTATTGAAAGTTATAATTTATGTAACATATAATAATTAATTGAAGACAATGACAGTATATGTATACAGTTTTTGTTCAATTAGATATCACGATGTCACAAGTAAATTTAATATATTTTTGCGAAGTTCTAAATTTTATGAAAGTTTGTTATAGAATTTGAAACGCCTTATTTTATCTCGCTCTTATGATGAAATGTACTCATGAAGTATATAATATTCAATATTTATTAACAGAATTCTTAAATTATAGAATCACACATATACGGTCCTATAAGATATTATATTGTTTTTAAATTATGTTTTGTATTAAATATGTTAAATTATTAAAATTTAATGCAAATACTTATTTTCATATGTATGATAATTGGGACTCGATCGTGGCTGTTCCTAGCATCAAGTAAACATATAAACGTTGTAATTCGTACCGATGGAGAGTAATGATTTTTGTAGAAAGTTATTTCTCATCAATTGCGTAACATCTATCCGAGATGCCTATTTTGTGCTTCATTGAATCTGGGAATTTTCAACGCGATTCTCATTGCAGGGCTAAAATTAATCGATTAATTAATTAAGAGTTTTTTTTTATATTCCCTGGAAGCAGTGATTTCGGCAATAAGTTGACAGCAACGTTGACGGCAATATAATTTTTTTAAATCTTATCATGAAATCAATCAAATATAATATGTTGTAGTATGTAAGCCAAGAATTTATTCTTCTCTAATAACATTCTTTCTTTAATTAATATTAATACTGCTTTGACAATATATAATAATAATAAGATTTAACGGATTGAACATGGATAGCAATTGTTTATAGATAAGTGAATTACATTAAATAAATTAAAATTACAAGTTTTATTAAGTAATCGATTTCTTTAAGAAAAAATGTGGTTACAAATGAATATTTTTTATTTTAATCTTTAGTTTCTTTTAAGAAACTGTTTTCAGGTATTGGACATCCTTTTATTCCAAAACATTAATTAATTAAAAAATTTTTTAGATTAATTTATGTAATGAAATACATACGTCTAAATACAGTCATACAGTCTATATTATATAAGAAATGTTTAACTTCTATTTATCTGATAAAATTTTTTATCAAAAAGATTCATGTTTATTTAAATAATTTATTGTAATAATATAATGGACATAATTAAAAATGTGCGTACTTAAAGATTCAAGACGAATCGATTGGGATATCACTAAGCTCCGATATCAATAAACATTTGATAGCAATTATCTAAATATTACATTAATTATTTAAATAATCCTATTTAATTATTTGACTACATTTGAGTAAATGTTACAGAAAAAAGTAGATTGATATAAGTTTTATATTAATAATATTCGATTATAAAATCAAAATAAGATGAAAAAATGAATAAAATTTAAATCTCATTGTTATCGGTTCGATTCACCTCGAACAGTTGGTACCTGAGAATTTTTGTACTCATATATGTAATAAATTATAATGACGTATGTATTTTATTACATTGAGATATAATTATTTGTAACTATCCTTCGATAAACCTTATTCTATCCATGTTTTTTTATTTTATTAATGCTGTATTTCGTAATAATTTGAAGAATTATTTTTGCGTGCAAATCTTGATCTTGTGTAATATGAAATTGTAATTAATATCGGTTAAGTTATCATTAAAATATTTGATAATTGTATAATATTTGCATTATTAGCAAAAATTTGGAAAAGGGTTGTTAATTCGTTATCAAGATAGGCACTATTATAAGAACAGTCCGAAAAATTTGGGATTGGTTTCCTCCTGCAACGGAGTTTTTAGTCAGTCAAACGAATCATTTAACTTTTTTTCGCATTGACGTGAAATTTGATGAGAAGTAGAGCACAGCTCGTTCTCTGTGGAGATCATTCTGCTCTCTGTCGGATACTATCCAACGTCTTACTCGGAAAGACCTGATCTCATTATTGGACCAATTATTTTCTATTTAACGCAGTGTTTCTTCGCGATTTTTTAGAGACTCATAAATTTCTTTGTTGAAAGTAAAGCGAGAAATAGAATTTATATACGATTAAATCGTTTGATTCATTCTATTATATTATTTGAATCATAGATGCGATATTGTAATCATTTAATAGTCGTTAAATAACATTTTTATTATCTTATAAAGAAATAATAATTATAGAAGACGCGTTGCAGAATTAAAAATTATATGTATCGGAATTGATTAGATCGTTTTATCTCATTGTCTTATATCGAAGTTTTGTACTTTTTTGCATGTTGCACATTTCTTTTGTAAAATGTATAAATTACATATA
>NW_012130097.1:776052-780694 GCF_000143395.1 Atta cephalotes
TATATATATATATATATATATATATATATATATTGTACATTATATAATATTTTGAGTTTTATAATGTAATTTTTTTTGTAATATGTTATGTATAATGTAAAGTAAATTGTATAAAAAATAATGTAGATAATAAAAATGTAAAGAAATGTAAAAATGTAAAGAAATATACTAAAATGGGATAATTTTAGCCCTTATTTCATAATTCTTAATTAATTAACGACTAGTTAACGACCTAATTAACGACAGTAACTGTAAATATTGTTATATATTGTCGTTGAGCAGATTTCATACATAAAAAAACTATGCAATATTAACACTGATTAAGAGTTACAGAATAAAAGTCTTCGTCCCAGAAATTTTGACACAAATTATAAAAATACACATGCAACACATATGTCCAAAATCATGACATAAGATTCTTAAAATTTCTTTAAGATAATAGTTCGATCAATTCTTTGTATGTTTTTAAGATGTCATATGTCCAGATTTTGCGTGCTGTATTGTCAAAATTTATGCTAAATTTGTTCTGATTTTGGAAAATTATCCCATTTTATGGTATTGTAAAGGAAAGAGGACTACCGATAGGATGGAAGGGGATGTGGAGGGCCTCTATAAATTAACTATTTTTAGTTATATGAAAAACGTATATGCGTAATTTAAGTATAATATATTTTATGACTTTTTTATATAGTATGTTGGTTTAATAGTTAAAGAAAAAAAAGGAAAATGGAAGAATTGAAGAAGCTGATATTATTTATCGTCATTTAACATTAAAATGATATCTTCAATGTTGTTTTGATATCAAAATTACGATAAATAATGTGAACTGAAATAAAAAAAAAAGGACTGTCGATTATAATCGACGAAGATGATAGAGTCTCTACAAGTTAAATTGTATTTGTCACATAATCTGGAAAATGTATACAAACCCGGGAAAAAATATTTTATATATCATTATATAAAATTATATAAAAATCTATATAATTTTATATAATTGTATATAAATGGACATATTTTATATATAATTGTATACAATTATATATATATATTTAATTATATATAAATATTTAATTATATATAAATATTTAATTATATATAAACTTACATATAAAATTATATAAAATTATATATAACTGTATAATTATGTATAAAATATTTTTTTCCGGGAGTAATTAATTTTTATAACGTACTTTTGATTTTGCATAGTGTGTTGTATTAAAAAAAAGAAAAGAAAGATACAAGCTGATATTATTTATTGTCGCTTGACATTAACGTAATGACAAATAATGTCAGTTTGCTAAAGTCAAAAAGAGGATAATATCTAATTACGTTCAACAGAGAAAACAGTTTTGCAATTGCTGTAAAATTCTTGTAAGATTTTTCGGTATAATTTATTTCGATATTATTTATGTATTTAGATTCACAAAGAAACAATGGCAAGAACGAATCGTCTTGAAGAATTTTAAAAACTGCACCTATATTCGAATAAAAATATTTTTTCAGGATGTTTTCAAAATCATTTTTAGATACTCAAAAAACTTAGTTAAAAAAATATGTTAAATAATAAATCTGTATTTTTTTAATATTAAGTTGCTATCAAAATTGTTTTTTTTACAAGATCATGGATTTTGTAAATCACGTTATTAATTTTATCGCCAGTGGCTATATGTATATAATAGTTCCCAAATTGAAACTGGATGTACTAGTGTGGCGCTAGTGTATAGATGATTTTATTTATTTTTCAATTTAAATGAGGTTATGTCATCCTCAATCATCCTGTTCTAGTGAGAAATACAACTGGTACTGATAAATACTTTTATGATTGCGTTTCCGAGTTAGATTCGACGTTAGATTGACGAAGTTAATCTCTGTGAGATGGCCGAAATCCCTTTGAGTTTGGGCGAGAAGACATTTATTATTCACGGGGTTGATGTGAGTATTTTCAACAGTGTTTACGTGCAATTGTTTCTTATGATCCTGTGCATGCTTTTCTAGCATTTATTATTTTCGGACACTAATTATTGCTGTTAATCTATTAATCGTCAGTCAGGTGCTGCTAATTTATTTCTGATAATCTCATTACAGATAAAAATTAATACTCTATTCAAAGAACATTTTTTTCTTATAGTTTTTATATCCAACAATTAAATCTCTGGAACTTTTGATACATACTGTATATTATAATAATTGATTTGTTAATTTCAGCTTGATCTCAGAAATGATGGTCGATCGAGGTATCAGTATCGTCCTATCGAGATCGAAACTAAGCTGATGAAGCATACCCATGGATCAGCGAGATTACGTATAGGCAATATTACAGATGTATTAGTTGGCGTAAAACTTGAAATTGACACACCGTATGCTGAAAAACCAGAGGAAGGCAAATTGGAATTTTTCGTAGACTGGTATGTATACACCTTAGGCTTATAGATTAACATCGAATATACTTTAATTTAATTTAATACTTTTTCTAGTTCTGCTAATGCTACACCGGCATTTGAAGGCAAAGGTGGGGACGATTTGGCGACTGAAATTAGCAACATCCTTTCCATGGCCTATCAGACACCAGACGCTTTCGATTTAAAGCAGCTGTGTATAATACCTCGTCAGAAATGTTGGAAAATGTACGTGGACATTTTGGTAAGTAATATTGGTAAGTAATATGGTACAATACTACAATACTACAATATTCTATTCTATTTAACTAAATTTTTTGCATTATTTCTTCAATATGGACAAAAGAAGAGGAAAGAACGTGCAAGAAATTCAGCTGAAAAAAACAAACCCAAAATTTAAAATTCTGTATCATTTTTTCACCTTTCCAGATCCTTCAATGCGGTGGAAATCTATTCGACGCTGTTGGTACTGCGGTGAAAGCGGCGTTGTATAATACTGAAATTCCAAGGGTGATCACAGCCACACTCGACGGTAACGAACCAGATATTCAGGTATCAGACGATCCTTACGACTGTATTAAACTAGACGTCACAAATTACCCAGTGGTACTAACAATATGCAAGGTATGCAATAATCTTTAGTCATTTTTAAAGAAATGAATTATGATGTTTTTATACATATATTTTATACATATATTTATCTAAGAAACAATAAGGAAACGTTTACTGTTTATGGTATTTCTATATTTTTTTTGTAACTTTTTATTAATTATTTTGTACATTTTCGGCAATTAAAGATATTTCTTCTAACAGATTGGTGACAACTTCGTGATAGATCCAACATCGGAAGAAGAATCTTGCAGTACTGCTAGTATCCTTATGTCCGTGATGCCGAATGGCAAGATGACGTCTGTAGTCAAGCTGGGATACGGCAGCTTGTTGCCTAATACTTTGATTAAGATGTTGCAGGTGATAACAGTTTTTATGTCTTAATTATTATTTATTATGATTAAAGGCGAATTTTGTCAAATTTGTTTTTGACTCTGGATTTTCAGGTTGGAAAGGATATCAGTTTCAAGCTAAACGAAGCTCTTATGAAAGGACTGGAAGAGGAAAATAAGCTCGGCCAAACGAAGCCCATATTTGGATTTCTCAGATAACATTGCGCGATACGTTGTTATGGATTTTAAAAGATACAAATATATTTTTTTCAAATTCTTAGTTATGTGGACTCGTTAGACTGCATAGTACTCCTCGTTATTTTTTATAACTGTTAACATTACGACGCAATATTTCTCAAACTCTAACAGAACATTTTTAATACGTAAAATTTGAAGATTGCATTAAGATTGTAAAATGAAATATCAATAGTATAGTTTCAATAGCATTTGACTATAGTATAACAATATTTAATTTAATTGTGTAAATTTGTGTGTGTGTGTGTGTGTGTGTGTGTGCGCGCGCGCGTGCGATTTTATAGAGCCTATGAATTTGAAAATTACTTTGAAAGAAAATCCTTGCAAGGATATGTGACATAAAAGATATATGTATGTATAATGATAGAGTAATCAAATAAATGGTACCAGAGTCGTATGTGTATAGGTTCAACACACACACACACACACATACATACACTATATACTATTATTTTTTAATAATAATTGTTCCGTCTTCTAATCGGGCAAGTACATAAAAATCTCTTAAAACTTCAATAATTTTGAACTCTTCAGCAGAAGTTCAACAGCGCTCATTTATCGACTCTATGGTATTTTTTTTCTTTCTTTTTATTTTTTTTATACATGTAAAATTTGCGTCGCGCTTTGCATATTCAACTCAAGGCGTATTCTATAATTCATACTTTAATTTTTATTAATATTGGCCTCCACTCGCTTTGATTATATCGTGACAGGCGGATTATTGAAGGCTCGATAATCAAAGTCGATAAATGATACGCGTGCACACGCGCGCGATAAAGTCAGCTTCAGCGAATATACTTAAAGTAACACGTTTCTCGTCCACAAAAATTAACATTGAGAAAAATAATTTCTGACGCGATTATTTCAATAGCATTCTGTTTTACAGTAGGATATTTTTACTGTCATATAAATATCCTCCATGAAGTCAGTTCGTTATATAATATGGGCAGGGAAGCAGGAAAATTCGCACGAAACTCGAGCTGTGATAACGAAATCCGTTGTTTTACATTTTCTTCTCTCTATATTTTTTTTTTTCAACGATTCCTTAAA
>NW_012130097.1:783852-790395 GCF_000143395.1 Atta cephalotes
TCTCTCTCTCTCTCTCTCTCTCTCTCTCTCTCTCTCTCTCTCTCTCTTTCTCTCCACACTCATTACCTCTATTTTAATTTTAATGTCCATATTATTATATATAAGTGTCGCTCTTCACACTCGGTTAATTGATTGCACGTCGTGAGAAACAAATCCCTTCTTTTTTCTGTTTTTTTTTCCTCTCTTCCTCTTTATTATTAATTTCTTTATTATTAACTTCTTGCACTCGGCGAAACGTAATTGCATATAACTTCCCTAAAATTCACCACACTTTAACCGCAATAAATAATGTGTGTTACTCGCTGCTTATTTAATTAATCAAGATGGTTTGACAAAAACAATCGGCGACACCTCTCGCCGCACACGAGACGATCCCTCGCCGTATCCCATAAAATTAGATAACAACAGAGAGACCCTCGAGAGCTACCAACTAATTTTCAGTAATCGCACAGTGGGCATATCATTACTTTACGCGTTCAGCGCATCGCATAGCACAAATTACGCCGCCGTTCGCTCTTTTTTTTCTTTCAAACAAGCCTTTTTACAGCTCTCTATACGGCCTCTCTTCGCATATTCATGTTTTCCTTTTGCCCTCGTTAAACGAGCAATCGGCGATTGGAACTGGAATAATCTTTAGTTCCTCCTCAAGATCGAAACCGCTATAATTGTAATTGTAGATACGTATGTACATCTGTACATGTTCATATATAGACACCCCTTGTAGAAATTAATACTGAGAATTAGTAGAAATTTACAGTGGTAAAATACTAACAATATTTCAACGATTATTTGGCCAATGCTTAATTATTAAATATCGGCTTATTACTGGTTCAATACTGGCAGCCCTTATAGATCCAGCAAACTTCAATTATAGACGATAATTTCTCGCTCAACAATGTAATTGTTATGTATAACATGTGTTACAGTTATATTGTGGAGCGGGGAAATTATAACAAATAATTATTATTAGTTGATGTTTACTGGGAAAATTTAATTTAATATACTGGAAGTGATTAATTGCTTACTTTGAACAAACATTATTATTCAATATTGAAAGCACTTAATAATAGTTTTTAATTTTTAAAGTTGAAGAATTTGTACGGTATAGAAACTGTACTGTAGCAATATCCCAAGCAGAACAAGTCACAATAATTTCAAAATAACGTTCAAACTGAATCGTTCAACTGATTGAAAACTAATCTGCATTTTGAAATCATTTTGACATCATTTTGATGATTCATGTTTTGCTTGGGATTATTGCAACATTCAACAAGGAATATAAAAGAAGTAAAATCAAAATAACTATTTCGATTCTTAACGTCAATAAACAGTCAAATTTTGTAACAAAAAAATCATTTTGATTTTCATGACGTCAAAATAGTCATTTCGACTTTCTCTTGACTTGGTGTGTTCTTTGAGATTTCCAATGTTACTGGAATGCTGTACGGGAAGCAATTAATCACTACCTTCCAGTATTAAATTTCTGTAAGGAATGAATATGATATATACGTACATATACACGTCAAGTGTTTACATTTAAAGGGAAAATAAGAAAAAAGAAATTGATCGTATGGAAGATTGGCTGCCCCGAGTGCTCGATGGATCTCTTCTCTCTCATTAGCTTCGTCAGCCTTCGCGCCGATCTCTTCGGTTCCGGCCGCGAATCCATGATGCGGAAAAACGAGGTATGCGAAGTCGCGCTAAGTGCATAAGTACGCGCGCGGTTTACTTCTTTCAATATACGATTAATTCGACGGCACAATATACCGATTATATCGTTTATGTTAACACGAGGATACCCGGACCCGCCGAGTAAACCCAATTGAAACGACAGTGATCGGTAAAAAAAAGTGTGTCTCAGCACGGAAGAAATTACGCCATGTTCAATGTCTGTAAAACGATCATCAACGTTTATTTAAGATACATTGTTATCGAAAGCATTTAAACTCTTCCCCTTTTTCCTTACAGGTGCCTGATAATTAAATCCGCGCGCGTATTTACCGTATTTAGACGATTAAACACCGACGCAGAGGTAAATGGCTTACAACGACAATGATTAGATCGTATGTGATAATCGTGCGATTACTGTACAACATTTGACGCTTCGCGCGGCGAAATTTCTCTTCAATCAATCGAAAGTCATTCCTGATTTTCTTTCGTGAGAGACGGTAGCGTGAGACATTCGACAAGAGACAGAAAAAAAAGAGATATTCCCGAGCAGGCGAAGAATCCAGACATCCTCAAATAGAATAATAGATTACGATAACTTCATTTTGACATCATAATGACGTTCTATAATATTATGACTTAATTATGATTCTGTGTGTTCTATCTGATTTCTCAAGCAGAACAACAGATCACAATAACGTCAAAATGATATCAAATGAATCGAAAAGTGAATCATTTTGGAGGTATTTTGATGTCATTTTTATCATAATTTTTCCGTTTGAATTGGGTCCTTATCATTTTCGGCACTCGATTGGATTCTCGCGAATCATCTCACGTTACCGCCTGAGAGAGGTGATCGTCGCATTAGTTATAAAAAAAAAGAAAGAAAAAACATAATCGCAAAGCGCGCGTGCGTTAACAAGATCCTGAGAGAATTATCCGTGAGAATTATCGCGGATCATGAGTACGCGATATTAACCCGTTGGCTTCTTCGAAAAATCCAATCGCGTGTTCGATATATAACTATACTTTCTAGGGAAGCGTACTATTTTTGTTTTATATATACTTAACGCTATTTACAAAGACTTTAAGAGTTTTTATTCGAGCGAGCGAGAAAAAAGGAACATTTTTCTTTTTTTTTTTTTTAACGTAACGATTGCTCGAGAAACGCATTGCTCGGAAGAGATACGCACACGCACACGCATACATGCATGTACACACGCACACGAGAGGGGAGGGGACCATTGTTATACGCAACAACCGCAGCATAATTAACGCACCGGCGCCAGCCGGTGACTTCGCAACAATTATCTTTGCTGCAACCGGAAGTGGAACTATGAAGAATACCCGTTCGCGGTGACGACCGCCAAACGGGTTAATATCGCGTCGTGGTTAATGCGACACATGACGTCGAATCCGAATCTCTGCGGACGTTGAATTTGGAGATTCGGGTCGGCAGAGTTCACGGCGAAACGACCAACAGCCGCGAGTGCATCGCTTGACGTTGCACCACTGAAGTCGCCCGATTGCATCTCGACCTCGGACAGAGATCCTTCTCTCTTTTTTTCTCTTTTGGTCTCATTTGTTTTTTATTTCATCTTTCTGTCGTTTCTTGAATTGACAAATGAATGGGGATGCAAGAGAATTCGACGGTTGTCCTTATCCAGTAAACATCAACTAAAATAGTATAACTTCAGTATTATTATTTCATACTCAACAATATCATTAGTATGTAACACATGTATTATGTTACATTTATATTGTTGAGAAATTATAACATTATAATGCTATGTTAGATTTAGTTGTTTCCCATATAGCGCAGATTATTCCAGCAATATTGCAGCAATATTGTAATGTTCCAGCAATTGCAACATTGCTATAAGCTTCTGAGCTGTATGGATGTTTACTGTTCATACAGCAGAATAGAACTTACAGCAACACTGCTGCAACATTTGCAATGTTACTGCAATATTGCTGGAATGATCTGTGCTGTATGAGTATGAGTTAAATAAAACAACCATATAAATTGCATCCTCAAATCCTTCTTTTCGTTATTTTTTTCCTTTTTTTTAGAAGAAAAGAACACGATTATTAGACTATAAAGTATGGTAATTAGACGCAGTAAACGACAACATTAATCGCGCACGAAAGTTAGACTCTGACCCGAACGGGATGCAACCGGACCCAAGAATTAGGGCGAATCAGGGCTCATCCGCGATCCGCACTCGCGTTTCTATATAATTAACAATATCGCCTATAATATCTGAGGAAAACGCGCGTGCGGACAACGGCCGGCGGAGCCGATTATAATACCGATATCAGTCGTCTCAAACGACAACGGATACATCGACGGTTTATTTTTTTTCTTTATTTCCTTTTCCTGCCCGAGAAAGCCTACGTAAGTGAGAAGAAAGTGAAGAAGTGAAAGCACGCTGATCTTAGAACTTTCCAGCAGCTCTGGCGGATTTACAAGGCTCGGAAACGGTGAGAGAATTATTTGCTTACAAATAAATCCTTACGTATATATCGACACACACGGACAAGAATATAAACTCTGCGACGCGAAACAATCTGGTCAATACCGGTTTCTCGCGTCGTGTTAGCTATGCGACTCGCAGGGGAGCCTCGATCTTGAATCTTAATTTTAATGACAGAGGATTCATTATTTTCTAATCCTTTCTCAAAGTGTCGCTTTGAGAACCTTTTATTTAAAAATTGCTTGAACTTTTCATTCATGCTTCAATTTATGAAGCAAACGATTAATTTAACCCATCAAGATTGTCGCAAATTAATAATCTTTTAGCAAGCATAAAAATAAACCGAAATATTATTTTAATAATCGAAAAAATGTTCGAAGGAAATATACAGAAAATATATAACTATGAGTTTACTCAAGAATTCGCTATCGTTAAAATTAAAAGTCGAGGATCCCGGGAAAACACATCCTGTACATTCTCTCCCAATCGGGATCGTCCCGTGAAACGACCCTCCAGCAATCGCAGCATAAGTCGTTTGTCTTCGTTAGTTAAACCGCGTTAAGGACATAATCGTCGAAGGTCGGATACAGCTACGCGATACTTTTTTTTAATACACTGCGCGAGAGAAATGCGGTTTTTTTTAAGTACATAGATACAATATAAGAAACGCGTTAATGGCGCATAAAAATATTCTCGATGCTCTTCTCAGTTAATAAGGGACGGGATGACTTACGCGACTCTTTGCTGATGATGAGCGAAGAAGGAAACAGAAAAGAGATCCATAAAATGGCAAAATGACGCGATCACGCGAATAATGGGGAATATATATATATTTATGTATGTGGCGCATGTATGTATGTGTGCGAAGGCAGACGTGTCTACTTGTGTACGTATCATTTATATATGTAAGTATATCGAGGATTTAGTCTCGAGTTATAATCGAGCATTTTTCTCCCTTTTCTCTTTTCGAACGTCCTACTCGCGACATTTATTTCTGGACCGGAAAGAAATTGAATAAACGAAATTGGATCAGGGACGCTCGACCCAATTTGTGTTAACTCGGGAGTCATTTTTTTTTTACATAAACGATCGCCTGGAATATTTTTACACATCAATTAAAATCACTCTTATTATTTATTAACAAAATATTGACATTGTATTAATTATACATAACTGATAAAATCAATAATATTATATCTTATTAATTGATTTCCGATTTTTAATGTTTGAGAATATTGTGTGGATATGGATTTAATCACAATTAACTGAAAAAGGAAAATAGAAATATTAAATTGAATAAGTATAGCATAAAGTAACTTATTATATTATAATAATATTTCTAGTAAATTTGCCGAGAAGATTTTAATTAATGTAATGCTTTTTTATTGCTATTTATTTTTCAATGAAATCGCATATAAAGCTCGGTAAAGAAGTTATTTAAAAAAAAAAAAAGATAAATCGATGTAAATATCCAGACAAAATAATATTTTATAACAATTATTCACATTTTTTCACTACTGAAGTATAAAAATAGCCCAGGTGATTATTTCCGGATTAAATCCGCAGTGTCGCAAAATCATTTCATAATTTAATTTCGTTAAAGACGAAAATTCCAAAAGACATGAGCCTTTTATGTCGGTTTCTTGTACGTCTGTCATACATATCCAGGTTGTTTTACTCGTTAAATATGAATGAATTCTCTCGCCCAGAGAATCGGGCGTCGTTATAGAAGTTCTGCGATTTGCAGTACAGTCGTTCAAGTTAACGCTACGTCTCTTCCCATTAAATACCAACTAAAAGTAACCTCGTATAGCAAAACTTGCAACAATTTATTGTTGTAACGTTTGCAATGTTACTGCAATATTGTTGAAATGATCTGTGTTGTATGGTAACATAACGTCAATGTTATAATTTCACATTCAATAATTAACGTAATTGTTATGTAACACATATGTGTTATATTATATTTACATTAAATCTGAAATTATAACATTGATGTTGTGATACTTTTAATAGATATTTACTGGGTTCCCAGGGGATTCGCTTGATCGAGATATTTTGCATGAAATTAATTAGCGTGATTCGTCCTTCTTGTGCATATCTAAGCGAAGGTAAAAGGGGATAACGCGGGCTTAAATTGTGATTCGAAAGGAGTACGCAAAAGGTCGAGATACGAGGCGGCGAGGAAATGTTAACGGCAGGTGAGTTAGACGAGGACGAGCGCGACAAGACGACGTCGTGATGGTCCACGACGATGGTGAGAACAGCGATGGTGCACGTTTGCATGTGTACGTATGTGTGCCTGTCTATTCTGCAAGTGTATATGAGTTGTGTGTGTGTGTGTGTGTGTGTGTGTGTGTGTGTGTGTGTGTGTTGGTGTGTGTGTGTGTGTGTGCGC
>NW_012130097.1:791842-794873 GCF_000143395.1 Atta cephalotes
GTGTGTGTGTGTGTGTGTGTGTGTGTGTGTGTGTGTGTGTGGTGTTTGGGTGTGTGTGTGTGTGTGTGCGCATGTGTATGCGTGTGTGTAACATAAAGGTATACGTAACAATACGCGCGTCTTTATTATTTGGCAGTGTAAGGCATATAGAGTGCTTAAGACTAGAATAAGGTGCAATAAATAGGCCTCTTAAAGCCTTTTTCAAACGAGAGAGAGAAGTCCTATTGTATACGTGTATATATATATATATATATATATTATACGGACCTAAAGAGAACTCTGCTTTACTTATACTCTTTTTTTAATGTTTTTCATCGTTTATTCTCGATTAATATAACCGATGACGGCGTAATAACTTGACTTAGGTACTTCGAAGACTCGAAAATGTATTTTATTTCCTTTCTTTTCCCCTTCACTTAACGTACTTCTGTGTACTTTCTCTTGTCATTTTTCTATCTTTTCTATACCTAATCTTCCCTCTTTCCTCTTTTCTCCTCCCCTCCCCCCTCCTTCTCTCTCTCTCTCTCTCTCTCTCCCTTCTTCTCTCTCTCTCTTTCTCTCTCGTGAAAGGGCGCTTGAGAAATGAACGGTAAGCTAGAACTACAAAATACGGCTACTGACTTCATGGAGATGTAACTTCGTACACACGTTACACGCTATTTTCTATCATTTGGCAGCGGTTTTGCACTTAAAAACGTAAAACTTACACGACGAAGTATAATAATAAACTCATATTATCAACGTTTTTTTTCATCGAGGTCCGGTGGGTGAGACGGCGATTCTCGATTATAGTCGCGTAATCGAGCGATCGCGAAAATCTTACAACCTTCCCCCCTATTATCTCTTTCTCATCACTTCCTTTGCCTTTCCTCGTGCGGTCGTGAAGAAACACGTTTCGTCGCAATCGCGAAATACGAACTATTCCTCTGCATGATAATGATATTTATAATTACATTTATATATAATATATCTCTCTTTTTTATGTATATATGTATATTTATACGATCTTCGTACACGTGAAATCGATAGGTCCTGAGAATAATATCGTAATCATATAGAATGAAAATCTTCTGTTTTTTTTTCGCATTTTTCTCTTTTTTCCCTCTTTTTTGCTGGCATATCCAGGAGGACGAAATGGAATCAGCCCGTATCCCGTTTAAGTCGCTTTAGGTCCCTCGATGATGAAACGATTGAAACGGTTCGTCGGTTAAACGCGATCTTTCCAGCGATCTAACAGTAAGTACTAACGCCTATTGCGTGCACCGTTTCATTTCTCGTTCGGTTTCTGCGCGACCCTGTCTATGTACCTTCAATTTTTCTCTCCTTTCCCCATTTCGCTGCATACATTTATGATCGTATATACATGTATACATATATGCACAGAGAGTTTTTAAGTATTCTAAAAGATTTTAAAGATTCCTCACATTTTTTAATTTGAGATAACTTCATATGTTTAAAACGATTTAGTTCTAAAGATGTAGAGTGTTAAAATTGTAGGAAAAAAAATCATTTTTTTCAAAAATTGTGAAAATTACTCGAATAATTTTGATTCACAAAGTACAGATCATTCCAGTAATATTGCAACAACATAGCAAAGTTCCAGCAATATTGTAGTAACATGCAAATGTTACAAGTTTTATGCTGTATGAAACTTGGTGTATCTTTTAAGGCTTCTCTTCTGACTTCACATATTATTTTTTTATTCAATCGGAGGCGAATCCAAGGATTAGATTTCTACACAGCACACTTTATCCGAGACATCCTGAGAACATCCTTAAGATGTTCAAAGAACATAGACACGTTCTTTGAGAATCTGTGCTGGAGATCTACGAGTTTCGAAATTAACTGATTTTGAATACTATGAAATTTTCATGTTAAATTAATGTAAGGGTCATTCCTTAAAATCTTTTAGAATACTTGAGAATCACTCTGTGTACATATATATGTATCGTTAAAACACATGCGCAGCGTGTGTGATTACGCTTTTACTATCAGGATCTTCGTATCGATTTAAGCGTAATAATGGCAATGTTGTGGCGATCGAGTCCATGATCTGCGATCTTTCGGCAAAAAAGAAGAAATCAATGCGACTTCGCGTAATTCTCTATTTACCCCCACGCCCCGCTCGCTCTTTCCCCCTCCCACCTCCGCAGGATTCTTTCTCTTCTTCTCGTTTATCGCAACGGTAACGCTAGAAAACAAATTGCACTTACACACACCTAGTTTTTTTTCGCTTTTGTCTTCCTTTCTCTCAAACTCTCTTCTCTTGGTAAGGCACCCCCAGTGCAAAGTATATTCACGGAAGTATTAGAGTAATACAAACTAATGACTAGATCCTTAAGTCGCGCGCAAGAGAGAGATCGAGAGAGCGACAAAGGGAAAGAGAAAGAGTCGCGAAAGGGAAGAAAGGGAGGAAAGGAGAGAAGAAGAGAGATTTCTCTCGGAAGGAGAGAGGAAGAGAGAGAGAGATAGAGAGAGAGAGAGAGAGAAAGAATTGTATGAGAAATAACAATATATTATTACGAAAAGAAAGGGAGAAAGAATAAGAGAATAAGAGAAATAGATAAATGTAAAGGGCGAAGAGTCAGAGCAAGAGAGAGAGAAAATCTCACACGCGCAGCAAAGAAGAGAGAATCAAGAAGTTGGTTGGAAGAAGAAGCAACGAAAAGATGAAGACAGAAGAAGTTAAGAATTGTACCAGCTTAAGAGTACCAATTGTATCTTACATATCTACATATCATCAAAATTCAATCTCGAATCTTTCTCTTTTTCTCCCTCCCTCCCCCCTTCTCTCTCTCTATCTCTCTCTCTCGATCTCTCTCTCTTTATCTTTCATTCTCTCTTTTCTCTCTCTTTTCTCCGACTTCTATATTCCTCTTTTCCTCTCTCTTTTCCTTCCCTTCTGCGTCTCCCTTCGTGCGGCCGTCGCGCTTCTTCTACACACAGTGGTGCGTCAAAGAACGAAAAGATTTAACACACACACACACACACACACACACACACACACACACACACACACACACACACACAC
>NW_012130097.1:795221-798371 GCF_000143395.1 Atta cephalotes
CCTCCTCTCTCCTCCGTACCTCCTCTCTCTCTCTCTCTCTCTCTCTCTCTCTCTCTCTCTTCTACACTCTTTCTGTCAGTCCCATCCCCCATCGTTCTATGAGCCCCCTGCTCTCTCTGTGAACGATTGGCCACGGGGAGACGACGGGCGCGGGAGGGTGGCGAAGACGTCGTCGTCGTCGTCGTCGGCGTACTCGTAGTGGTAGTAGGCGTCGCTACTGACGACGCGACGGCGTCATCTCTAAACGGCAGTCTCGGTGTGACTGTGACTCGAGAGCCTCTCGACGTCGATCTCCGGTATGGTGAGCTCGTCTGGTATGTTGTCAGCGTACTCGATGCTGCTCGTCTGCGAGAGTCGTTTGCTCAGGGACGACTGCTTCCTCAGTACCTCCGCCAGAGTGGTGCTGCTGTGCTCGCCGTAGCGCGTGTCTAGGCCCTGCCGAAATGCGTTCACTACGCGAATCTGCAAATTGGAAAGCCGGGTACCGGTCGGATCAGTCTGTTCGCATGGAAAACGATCGGCACCGTCAAGCCGGCATCGCGGCTGCGACGGTTGCCGATGGAGGTGATTGAATGACAGGCACACGCAACAGCAAGTTGCAGGTTGCCGACACACGCACTCGAGATAGAGAGGAAACGTTCAGGCGAGATTCATAACGCCGCGAACACACACACTGTGTATATACGTGCGTGTATTAACTGTGTGTGGGTGGTTTACGCACATATATGCACAATGGATACGTATAAGATGCGGACCGTCCACAAAACTGACATCTTACTGGGCGTCCTCCACTACTTTGGAATATTTGACATTCCAAGTAACACTCGAATGTCACGATGAAATGCATTTTCATTGAGACTTGACGAAAATTTTACTGAATTTATATCAATTTCACGTTAATATGGTATTGCGTGTTACTTGGGAACACTTTTCCCCGAGAATAGGCTATTGAGACCAAATTCTGTCTGAACAAGGACAAAGTCTTCAGAAAGTTTGCTATCATTGACGATTAATTGTCACATTTTATCTAACAGATATTCTGAGAACATCCTTAGGATGTTCAAAAAACATTCTCTAGATATTCAGAGGACATTCTCGAAAAATTTAGAGGATACCTTCTGAATGTTCAGGGATCCTTTATTAAGATATTCATGTTAAGATGTTAATCTATGCTGCATGTTTATTTCTACGTCTTTGAAAATTGCGGGAAAGTAGATTCCAAACTCATCGAGGAGGCTTCCATTTAAGAAAAACACGCCAGTCTTGGGAGGTCCCATACAGATATTTATATATAGCAACGGCGGAGGAATGGAATCGGAGGATGAATCGCGTTTGAAATGAGAAATTCGCTTACTGGGGCACCTTCAAGTTAATTCAAGCCGTTCTAATTAACTTTCCAGTCTGTGTTGAATTTTTATCCAGATCAGATCTGGTTCAATCGTTATATTAGCGTTAATTTTTTTCATTTTTTTCACTTTTACTCGATTCACCATGAGATCCCTATTCGCTTTGCATCCCGCCATTTGAGTAAATACGTAGAAACAAGACAGAAAGCAGCGATGGCACAAGAGATTACAGAACTAGCGGGGCTTTTTTGGATTGCCCTGCGGTACAAGGCATTATTAGAACACAAAGTTCGGAGCAGCTGCGTCGGTATGGCTGGTAGGAGAGAGTGAGGTTCGTGAGGGTTGCGTGTTCGTGAGGATCTTAGCGATTTCGGCATACTTACTTCGAGAAAGTGAGAGAGAGGGAGGAGAGAGCGATATCCCCTCGTGATTCTCCGATCGTGTGAAAGGCGCTAAAGATTAAACTTAACACATTGAGGACGGGTGTGTTTCTTTCGTTAAATGCAAGATTAAACTTGCTTGCTAAGAACGCTACCGCGAACTCAGTTGTTTTTATGAGTTTGTATTACATAAAAAATACAACTTTAGCCATAAGTACAACAAGGAGCCCTCAATTTATTGTATTTTTTTTTAAGTAGTATTAAAAGCCAAAGAAAAAGTAACAAAATATTAAAAATATTATTTTCTAATAAAACTATTTTTTACTTTTTTTTTTACTAAATATAGAACGTTAATTTGTGAGAATGTTTTATATTTATGGCCAATGCTGACTACGAATTCGAAGAAAACAAAGAATATCGCTGACGCTTTTCTATCCAGCGCAATTAATAACGTACGCAAACAAATTATTACATTTGTTTAAATTTTAATCTTAGTTTAACTTTTTATTCTTTTTTCAGTTCTACGAATCAGAAAAAGATAAAGAATAAATTAACCCGAGATTAAAATTAAATTACGTAAATTGATACAAATTAAAAAAACGTTACAGATGTAAAACATAAAACCTTTGTCCCGTCCGCAAAATGTTAAGTCTGCGGAACATTGTATATCACTCTCCTAACATTAATTTTTGATAACATGTGGAACTTTGCAAATGTGGGAATCAATGGCGGTCGATCCGTTCTTAGTGAGAATTTCGAGGCGATTGTCGAATAATTAAATTTAGAAATCTTTTAATCCATCATACGTCAACTGCACATTAATTATTCGACGATTGAGAGACTAAGCGTCCACATTCTCTTCTTAAACATCAATGAATTAGATAGAAGAATTTTCAATCTCCTTTCGTTTACAATACTTAGTCAATTGATTGAATTACCGCTAAAATTTTCTCCAAGAATAAATCGACCTTGAACTCGAAGAGTACATTCCTACTGCCGATTACCACTTTTGCAAAATCATCCCGAGTAATGCTCGTTGATCGTTCCGCTTTTACTTGAGTACCTCGCAATTCGGATGAACGAATGCGGCCTGCAAAGAGATACATCGTGTGTACCGACGTCGCCGCTCTGCAATTGTGCTTGCAACTTGCCGCGCAACATCGCATGCACCCATCGACACTATAGTTATCTCAGAGAGACGAAAAAAAACTGCGGTGGAAAAAAAGGATATATCCATACTCGACTCTCGGCATTCTATTTCTGCATGTTGTCGACGACTTGAGGAACTGCGGAAGCTGCTGCCAGCAGTCGAGTTCGAGAAAAGAAAAGAAAAAGGGGGAAAAAAACGATAATTGCGCCCTTTTTTATAATGCGATAATATATATATATATATATATATATATATATATATATATATATATATA
>NW_012130097.1:799006-809523 GCF_000143395.1 Atta cephalotes
TATATATATATATATATATATATATATATATATATATATATATGTACGCGATAAATCGCCAAGCTGAATTTACGCGACTGGTCACATGCGCGGCCAATGATTTATAGATTTTACAGTCGATCACGACGATCGAGAAGCGTCGCACGATCCGCGTCGGGCAATCCAACAACGAGTTCTTAGCATCTGGAATGCGTGAATTTCCTCGAAGTTATATTCATGTGACAAACATATTCGCGAAAAAAATTAAAGATTATAATGTTTATTATAGTTGGAATTAAATAATGGTGAAATTCAAATATCGTCAACTTTGAATTAGTGCTGACGAAATTATTGAATTTTAAAGAATACTTTCGTGGAAATTTATACTTTGCAAAATAATTTTGATCGATTGCTCTTTTCCATGCAATTATCACCGAAATATATGGAAATTACTTCGAGAAAATCGTCGCTGAAGCTAGTCGTGAACGTCGGAGAGCGCGGGACGGATCGACGTGCGACAATTTTTGTGCGATCATACAGAGTGCGTCTTCTGTTTCTCTCGTAGCTTCAGAGAAGTCTTTAACAATTGAGAGAAAGGAGAAAGAGAAAGAGAAAGACAGAAAAGCGTAAAGATAAAGACACAGATAGACAGATAGATAGAAAAATAGAGAGAGAGACAGACAGTCAATAAGACAGAAAAAGCAGAGGGGAAGAGAGCGAACCAGAGTAAAGAGTATGGACGGACTTCCACTTAATCAAGCAACGCGATACATAGAGATATGGGAAAGCACATTATGTTCATTTCTTCCAGAAAAAGGAAAAAGACAGGAAATCACGATTCGTGTCGGTGAAGCCCGAAAGTCCTTGAATAAAGGGATTCAATCATAATTCTTGCGTTAATTCATCATTAATTTAGAAATAGCAAAATCATTAACTTAATTGTCTGTCAGGCGAATTTTATATATTTTACTATGTATTTTTATAAGTATAATGATATCTATAATATATTGCGCAATATAATAAAATATTATTTTTGTTGAATAGCGCACTTCTTACCTTTTATATTATCTAGCATATTATCTATCATTTACAATATTTTATTAGATGATTTCTTTTAAAAAATTAAAGTTTTAAAAAATTTTAACGATCATCATATAAATTGTAATTGAGTTAACTTTTTAATCTTAACGAGCACACTAAATCTTCAATATCGCAACCAAAATGCGATTTTCACGAATGAAAGTATCGAACATTGAAATTTTCATTCTCGACGAATTAATTCGAACTAATAACTAATAGCTGTCTCGCTAGAATTTTGCAGTGACTGATCAGTGCCACTTTCTCCATTGCATCGTCATTCCATTGTAAGAATGTTCTGCAGATGTACCTGACAATCGCGACAATTTTCTACTGCGGTCATCTTCCAAGTATTTCAAGGACTTTCTATTGAACATGGCTGACTATAGCGAGGACTTTTCTACTGCGATTGGTCCGCGGTCTTCTACTTGCACAAACGTCGCGAACGATTCTTCATCGTGATAATAGGTGTTCGTAGCTGGTCAGACATAAAAATCCTCCAGTAAAAAAACACCATTATACATTTTATCCGTCATATTTTTCAGGACCTGCTTAAATTAGAATAAGATACCCAAGTAGAACATCACAATGATACTGCGTGCTTTCTATTTAATGACACAAGTTGATACAAACATCATTCTATCTTTCATTCAGAGAGCAACAGAGAGATAGAACAATTTGTGTCGATTTTTGTCACCAAATGAAAAACATTAATTATAGGATGTTATCATGATTCTTTTCATAAGTAAATGATAATGTTCATATGATATCATTATTTTGTGTTCTATAGATATTATAGATATTCAAGCATCTCATGCTATCTTAAGCATCGTCCAAAATATCGTGATACAAACCAATCTAAACAGTGTCCAGTCTCTTATTTAAAAATCTCTAGCCAGACAAACACGTGAGGAATCGTTAGGATGATTTAGAATGTAAATTCAACGGTGACACGTCGACGAGTGAATGATGCGAAATGCAGGGAATCGAGGTATTGTGTTCCAAAATTTACTGTCACTGAAAATCTATAGTTTATATCACGTGCACTATAGACTTTCAGAATTAGCAGTAAATTTTAGAATATAGCCCGAATAAAAGCTCTGGTCTTACCTCTTAGCTCCACCCTATATATACAATAGGTATGTACACGTATATACATTCATTTTAAGTAAAGAATAATGTCTCAAATTAATCAAGAATTTGCCATTTTAACGCGTCTGATTAAAAAATCGGTTCTGAATCCTAAGCGATGCAGTGGAAAGTGCTGCATCCCTCTGGGATGAGACTTATGTCTCGTCTCTCTATCGAGATACTCGTATCTGTTATCCATAAATAATATCCATTTTCTCTCTGGTATTTGGAATCTCTACTCACAAGCGCATCGAGAGGTTCGATTCACCGTTCAACGGTCCATCCCGCAGCGGTCATTTCTTATCTCGAGAGCCATTGATAAATATCACATATTCTTTACGCGTCTCCGACAATTATAAATTTGGCAACATACGTGACGCCAGAAAGAAACAGGATGCACTCTGTATGGCGATTCTTCGTCGACGTTTTCGTGTACGTGAGAGAGAGATAAAGAAAAAAAAAATGTACACCGCAAATCAGGCAGAATCGTCATAGCAGAAAGGAACCAACGTCAACGGCAAGCAGCGCGAGGAAAATGTCGAACATCACAGCAAGTATAAAAGCAACATTAAGACAGCCCATATAGTAACAAAGAAATAAAAAAAAGAAAAAAGAAAATGAAAGAAAATAAAAATAAAAAATGGAGTAGGATCTAGCATCTGCGATCGGCTTGCATGCATTCGCGTGCCCGGCAAACTTATATCTTCGTTAGAATGAATTCGACTACCGTTTCGGAGAAAGACGATTTTCCCAAAAAGGCCACCTCGACGAGTGAATGCGGGGATTGAACCCTCCGCTATTTCCTCGCTTTCTTCCATTCGTTCTTTCTCGCCATTCCCCCGGGTTCGACGATTGCTGACGGTGCACGCATGCACGATGCGTGTCCCTTGCCCGATTTAACGGGCACGCTGTCAAGATATCGCCGACACACATTCAGAAGAGGATACTTACGCGATGCAAAGAAGGCTGTTATCGCCGCGGCATTTCGCGGCGGGGCGGTGGTGACGATAGCAGCGACGGCGACGGCGACGGTGGCCCAGCTTACAGACCCCGAAGAATACACCTCGGGTCCTTCGGCGAGCCTTGTGGGCCCCGCTGGGCCCTCGGCACGCGCGCGTCTGCCCTCGTTCTAAATGCTCTGCTCTCATTTTTGCTTTTGCGTCTGGTTCGGAACAACATGCACGCTACGCCAAGTAATGCGCACTTGCCGATTGTATGTATCACAACGGACGACGACTCTCTCAACGGAAAAAGGCAATTTGTCGTTTCGAGTATTACGTGGATAGGTTTCCAGGATATTAAGGATAATTAAGGATAGAAGGGAGAGAAAGAAAGAGAAAAATAGAGAGAGAGAGAGAGAGAGAGAGAGAGAGAGAAGAGCTGAGAGCGAAAAAAGGGACAGAGAAAGAAGACGGAAATGGAGAATAGAAAGTGGCGTTTTCCGGATAGGATGAAATTTAACTGTCGTATCTTTCGTTTTGAAATTCAATTCTTCTCCGGTTGACTTGTATATCCGAAAAACTATGTCGCATTGTCTCAATGATTCGCGAATATCAATTGCTCCTTGAAAGCCGTTTATTCCGTTCGTTGAACATACACGATATTTTCACTTGCTGCGACACAGAGAAAGAATAAGTAAACCATTTTTTTTGTTATCAGAAAGATTTTTGTCTTGTACGCTTTCCTTTGCAATCTCTCTTGTCTCGAGAGATTTAAATTTTATGCAGCGTTACTGGAAAATTGATTGATCAATTGATCGGCAGCATAATGACAAATGTGTACGTTCTATCAATCTTCGTCGAGTGTCTGAAAGATTTTTTGAAGCAAAGGAGATCATAATATCGTAAGGAGAAAAGTAATGAGAGAATATACATGAAAAGAAGACACTTCACTGAAGAAGAAAAGAAAGAAATACATAGGATGTCCGGTTTCTCGTCACTGGAGAAAATTGTGAAATCTACTCGCCACTATAATTCAGTCATATTAATTAATCAATAATTAATTAATTAATCGTCTATGTTAATTTTGACAGTTGACGGAGAATTTTCCCAACAGGTCATAAAATCATAATAAGATCAAAATTTTTTCCTAAAATAACTTTTACTTGATCTTATTATGATGTGTCTTGTCTGGGTTTTGATTTTGTCAGTGCGGTCCTTTAGTGATACAAGTTTTTTCAAATAATGTCACAATTTCATTCGGTCATATGGCGATGTAGAATTCAATCGAAAATCTTCTAGATTAAGTAGTAAGAAAGAAGATTAAGTCAAAACCGGAAATTGAGACTGACACGCTTCGCCAAGTTCATCTTTCGATACTGTTCCGCGATTTCTAAATAAATTCTTTTATCCGTCTGCAGCATCGAAATATGAATTTGGCGAAACAAGTCTTAATTTCAGATTGCAAATACATATTTTTGTTAAGATACACATTGCGAGAAATATGATGCAATGTGTAAACTATAAATAAGCAAGCAAAGATAGCTGTGCTCGATTAGGATGTTTAAATTCGCTTCGCTCAAAATCTTACGTTCGATAAGGATCAATCATGATAGGGAGTTAATATCAGACAAAGGACAAAGCATTTTGCTCTACATGACAAACTTGAGATCGCCACTCGCGACGCAAGATGCACAACGAAAGCAACGTGCAAAGATTTCTCAGATTCAGGCACTACCGCGATCATAAATGCGAAATCGCAGCTCGCGGCCACAATGCAACACTATTTCCTGACGTATCTGCATACAGTTACACATTTAATTTACGGCACGGTTAAGCAACAACAACCAGGATATATAAAAGCAAACGTACTATCACACTATCTTCGATTTATACAAAAAGCCACAGATTCGCGCTTAATTAATTTTACCAGACCATCGCTCTGGTAAATTCGCGTCTCTCTCATGCAAACGGTAAACGTGTGTATTTCAGTGTATGATTCATACTCGGCGTGATCGGCGCGTAAGGAGACCTAAACGCAAGTCATCCTAAATGCAACTGTAATACAATTAAAATCAACTCGGCCGTTCTAGCAGGATCCGCGAGCGCCTCTCGTCGGCTTTCACTCGACGCGGCAATTCCTCTTTTTTCCCGGATGTAATGTAGCGAGAGGGAGAAAGGATCGGGGGTAATTGCGCAAAGTGCAGATGTACTTGTAATTTCGTGATTAGGAATCAAAACCGATCAATTCTCGATGTAATCCAAGCAGAACAACAAGGTCTCGATAACGACAAAATGATATTAAAATTGATCGAAAAGTAATTTTTATTAAATTATTTATAGTATATTTATTAATTGATATTTGATTGAATATTTATTAATTGATACTAGCTCCAAAATTTCTTTAACTGGTATTCGTGAGTACAGTGTACTTTAAATTAATGCAGCTTTTCTTAAAATTCCTAAACACTCCATAACACAAATCACGGATCTTCAGACTAATGACTTCAGAAACAAGAACAATATATAATGAAAATTCTTGCAAAGTATATTAAAACAACTATTTTTCAATAAAACAATATTTGCATTTGATAAAATACTTGTCAAATATATCGAAAACTCTCCTTTTATTTCGAAATAAAATAAAATCATATTTATCTCAACTGTCATATAGCTTGTTTTGTTTTCTGGTTAGGCGGAATTCAATTTCAAATGCATGGTTATATATTTGATTACCGGACCAGGAAGAGATTTCGATATATTTTATAATTCTATCGATTGCAAACGTTTTATTTAAAAATATGTTTTAATATAGTTTGCAAGAATTTTCTTTATATATTTTTCTCACTTCTGACAATCTGAGATGAATATAGTAAAAAAATAGAAATCTTAAAATTAACATAATTGAATGATTTTTTACATTTCAAAATTCAAAGAAAAATTATGTAATTTAAAATTATAAAGTTGTAAAAAACATTATAAACAACGTAATTAAAAAATTCAAGTCATTATATATTCCATCATTGAACTTGCGAATACTAGTTAGATAAGTTAATAATTATTTTGAAGCTATTTTGATATCATTTCGACGCCATCATAACTTTGTTTTGTTTGACAACTCAACAAACACCAAACAACAATAACATAGTTTTAATTTCCCACTACAATATAATTGTAATATAACACATGTTGTACGTAACAATTATACTGTTAAGTCGAAAATTATAGAAACATTTATGTTAATTAGTGTTTGGGAACAGAAGTAAATATTATCTACATTCGTAAAACCCAGCGAAAATCAATACCGTTAAAACAACAATTTCGATCTCTGATCTATAAGGATAGGAAAGAAAGGAAGAAAGCAGAAGGATGAAAATGAGATACAGACACACGACGAATACATGATGTAAAGTCACAATAACACAGGACATCGAATGCTGTGGAGATGAAACAGGAAAAGTTAGAACAACAGAGTAGGAAGCGACGGTCTTGTACCACCAGAGGGCTGATTGACTTGATTTAGTGAAAAGCACTCTAAGGCTTATATAGTTAGCGTGATGAAAAAAAAAATCGTACGCTATTCTCGCTCATCGAGATCGCCTTCGTTTCTTTATCGAAAATTTATTCTTTATGAGATTCCTCGCGCGAGGAATCTCGCAATTGGTGCGATATCTTTTCGGCGATAGTAGCTCTCTATGTGAGAAATAAATAAAGGAAAGAAATTAATGCTATATGCCAACGAAAGCCCCTACAAGCAACAATGGCGCAGAGTATATATATATAGGCTCGGAAATCGCTAATCCTTGCCGCGCTTTAAATATCGAACAAGCTTGAGACGTCAAGGATTAACACAGACATGTACCTTTCCTTCGTACTGGCGTCGAGGGCAGGAAAGGCTGCCCGGTCCAGTAGTACAAGCCGTAATATTATCCTATTATAGAACAGTATAAAGTAGAAAGCGGGAAGAGTATACGTAGATAGATAAACAGAAAGATCACGATAGAAGGAAAGAAGAGAGAAGAAGAAGAGATTTGAGGAGGAACGAGAGAAAGTTTTGGAATTTTGGAACGGAGTAAATTTGCAATTTCCAAGATTCACTTTCAGATGCAAAGTGGACCTTACAAATTATTGACATACTCCGCTATTGGGATGTACATTTTATATAAGAGAAAGGAGAAGAAGAGAAGAAGAAAGGGGATGGGACAAATTGACGAAGAGGAGAGGAGGGAGAGAGACAATCGATAGAATAAGAAGCGTGTAAAAGCGAAAGGGTTAAAAGACAGCTGCGAGCGAGCAAACGGGCGAGTGACACAGAGAGCGAAAAGGAAAGAGAAAGAGAAAGAAAAGAGAAAGAAAGAGATAGTGAGAAAGAGAAAGAAAAGATAGAGCAAGAGAGAGGAGCGCTTACAGCTTGGTCTGTCGAACTCTTGCTGTAGGGTACCGGTATCAAACGTTCCTGCAACTCGCCACCTATCACCTTCAAGAGTAAAGGATAACATAATGGTTACAACAGGGTGGAACGATCGGATCGCGCGTAACTACTTCTTCAACCCTCAAGCGACACACATTCGCTTCTCGCTTCGATCGCTTCATTCTTTGCGACGTGGATGCGCGTTTAGTTCGAAACTCGCGTTGAATCGATCGATTAATTGTCAGCAATATCATATTGCGTAAGAATTAATTCTTTTCTCGAGAAACTAGGATATGTACAATAAAATGATTCAAGTATCTTGATTCTCTCTCTCTGTCTTTCTCATGAATGATTAATTCTTACGCAAATATTGCACGCGTATTAATAACTTTTTTGCAGGATATAATTAATTTATTATCAAAAAAAAACTTCAGAAATCTTTTGTGGACTCTTATAATTTTCTATCCAATATATATAGATTGTTTTTAGATTGTTTTTAATATTGCTGAAGTATAATCTTAAGTGGTACGATAGAAAAAATTTTATGTCGATCATTTTCATTCTTTCAGAATAAAATCGAATATAATATTAAATTTTACTCTGCATACTAGTTTGTCATAACAAATATTATGTTGCAAAAGAGAACTAAGTCTACAGTTGTAATTAAAATAAATATTACATCTCGTATATAATATTCGCAATTAATTATAAAATACTTATCTCTCGCCGATAGTTGTAAGTTTCAAAATTAAAAATTTTTTTCCTCCTTTATCACAAAAATGTTAAATCTTACATCTTATTTTTTCACAGTTAATTTCATATTGTTGAATTTTTCCCTATCAATATTTTCCATCGTACCTGTTAAGGATCAACGCAAAGTCCTCGCACAATTTGTTTCTCACGCGGAACGCGAGCTTGAGGGTTAAGGGTGACACATTCTTGACGGTTTGTCTCATTGAAATGCTGATGTTTGCGTAAGTAATCAGTGTGACTGTGAGAGTAGTCGGATTTGATTGATTGTAGTGTCGCGTCCTCTCACCGGTGTTAGGACTCTCCTCGCTCGGAAACGCGTCGTCAGACATCCCCGAGATTTCTGAAGGGCTTCCGTTAAATTTGCAATTTTTAATTTTCACATGGCGTAAATTAGATTGCATTGAGTATCATAGGTATTAATTATGCTGAATGACTTTCTTCCTTTGACCTTCCTTTTAGCATTAAACCGTGCATCGAATCCATTCGAATGGGAAGTTGAATTGGAGCTGATTGTATCAATACCATTGTTTAAGAATTCCATTGTGATATTCTGTATTTCGCTAATAATGTTGTTGATATTGTTAACAATTGATAGCGAATTAACTCTTTCAGATGTTAGCGCCTTCCTTCTTAATTAATAAATTCTTAAAAATAATAAGACAACAAATTTATAGACAATTTTATATCTATTTAAAAAAGAATCACATAATCTATATTTTGCATGCTGTTCATTGCACGCGATAATTATATTTTGAAATAATTACAATAAGTAAGATGAGAGACAAATGTCAGAATATTAGCGTATAAATCGTTGATCGATCCAATCACTATCTCTCATTCACCTCTTTTTCTAAACTACGCTATGGATAGAATCTATAATCTGGACGGAAATATAGAGAGAAAATCGTTGACTCGGGATTAATTTTTAAAGTTTTATCGGTGCAATTCGGCCTCGATGATAAGGGAACAAAGTATGAGCGAGAGTGCCGTGCCAAAGTGAATCAATGTAGATAGATAGACAAGCGTAGAGAGATATATAGAAAGTCGGTATAAGTCCGTAAGTAGATGGAATTACGAAGAAAAGATGTGCACAAAGTTAGTTGTTGCGTGATCGTTTCAGAGAAGATCGATAGAAGATCGATAATTTATTCATTGAATATTCCATCGAAATCAGGCGACAGGATCCGCAATGATAGACGATTGTTAAAATGCAATGCGCAAAACTGAAACCTAACCATTTAGATCCGATTCTCGCAATCCATAATATTAATTCATATTAATATTTTAAATTACTTAGAAAGCGTCAAAATTTCATTCCCAAAGATCGTAATTAATCATAACATAAAAAATGATTATTTAATTATTAATTCTTTGAATAAAATTTCAGTCTATTGCATTTCGTATGAAACTTAAAAAATAAGAAATGAACAACCCAATTCCGATCCGAAGACATTGCATTTCGACGAGCGTTTTAGATTATAATAGAAAGCAACGAAAAAATAGGAAGTCACATAATGATAATAAAAAAAATAACCATCTCCGTCGTTATCCATCATTGTGTATTAAATACGTCAATGAGAGGCATCATCAAGAAGATCAATGTGCGTATATAGTAGTCATAGTGTGGTGTATAGATTGAGAGAGAAAGAGAGAATTAGCAGAAATATTGTTTGGAGATGTGAAGAGTAATAGAGATCGCCGTTGTTCGATCGATCGAAGGCTCGACGTGGATCACACTCAACTGTGATGTTCTATTGTATCTATTTCACGTATCTCCATATTGAACCGCCTCACTGAGGCGGATCAATAATAGATACATAGATCGCGGTCTTCATGATCTCGCACGAAGAGATCTTTATCTGCACAGCGATGCACGTCGCGCAAATTAATCGATCCTATTCCGAAGACGATATGAAACTATATCGAAGATTCTTCTCACGGTTTAAGTCGATAGTACTTTTTCGATTGCTATATTTTCCAGCTGATTTAAATATCGAAAACGGTCGATCGGAAAAGGAGCATGCATCGTCCGAAGATGCTAAGAACGAACCGTCAAAATGGAAACGATTTGACGATTGACAACAAAAGGAGGATTAAATCGCGAAAAGGCGAAAGATGGGGAATGATTCGATAAATCAATTTGGGTCATGAGAATCAGAAAAAAAACAGATAAAGTGAAAGAGAGAGAGAGAGAGAGAGAGAGAGAGAGAGAGAAGAGAGAGAGAGAT
>NW_012130097.1:812043-834639 GCF_000143395.1 Atta cephalotes
ACGCTCAAATTAATTATTAAAATGTTAAAATCTTTTGTAACATTGTTAATAACGCTTAAGTTTCTACATGTTCAATTTGACGATCAAAATTATTTTCAGATTTGTATCTAACTAAATTTTTAGACTTTAGCAAAATCATTCTTTCTACTCTATCTTATTACGTTGAAAGGACAATTTTTTATCTTTTCCCTCAAAGATTATAGTTTGTCAAGAGTGATTTCATTACCAAATATCGTATTTGAATCTCGACTGTATTGATTAAAGATTGATCGGTCAACTATTTCCGGATTACTTCAAAATACTATTTCGCTTCTGATCAATCAATTGTGTAACGTCCTTGTAAGCTTATGTTAATTGTACTATACGGTGCGTAGCTCTTAAACTCAGTTTCATTGCGCGGATAATGATTGTCAGATCAGCTCGATCAGACTTCTCGATATTTATGTCTGCTCAGCGAGGGGCCCTTACGTCGCGTTATATAGGGGCCGAAAACATCGCAACCAGGAGAAGACCTAACGACTAAGTTTCTTTTTCACAGCTCCTTCTAGTCCTTATATTTGTATTTTTTGCATCTTTATTTTATCCTTCTTTGACGTGGGTTAACGCGCTGGCAGTAGCACACATTTAAAATCAACGACGATTAGTCGGAAAAAAAAACGTTCTTGATTTAAGTGACTGGTTACAAAAAAGAAAAAGAAGGCAACAGGGAAGGGATCCTCAGCGAAGATGTTCCATCTTCCGGCGATCGAATCTCGCGTATCTCGTCGATCCTCCGAACGAGAAATTGGAGAAAGAGAGAGAGAGAGAGAGAGAGAGAAATAATTGTGACAATGGGATAATCGCGACACCGCGATGTAATTTCCAAAATTTAAAATTAATTAATTAAAATTAATAATGAATGTTGACAGTAAATTAAAATTTTTAATGAATATTAAATTAAAAATAGATATTTTTACTGTTGTCATTGGAAAATTCTACGTAGCTACAAGTATCCTATTGTCAATTTACCTTATCTTTGTAAAGTAAATTTTTCCGATCTTTGAGTGGCCTCGACATTTCGAGGAAGACACGGTCAAAGAAACGGATAAAGCCAAAGAAGGGAACGATAGTGGGGTAAATAAAGTAACGTAGATAACGAGATCCGACAATTTAAGTACATTCCTTCACTCTGGACGAGGGATATTCTCTCTTCGCAGGAAAATGGAACATGGAGAACCAGCGGAAATCAGAACCAACATAAATTCCGTCGGCTCGAATTTTCCGACGCTATGACAAGAGAAAATACATCTCGCATCGCGTTGTAGCGATTAAAAGAACAAAACAATAAAATAGCGTCGGAATTTAAGCCTATCGCGATTGTGCGTCGATTTCCATCCAAGCAGAGCAAGTCACGATAACGTCAAAGTGACATTAAAATAAATCGTAAATGATTGACTTTTAGTAATCATTTTGAAACCATTTTGACGTTGATATCATAGAGTGCTTTCGAATTGCTTATCATATCTTAACATGAACATATACAGGAATGCACAAGTGTAGCGACTCAATTAGAACAAAATGTATATGCTGTGCAACATTTTGAATAGAGTTAAATTAAATGTAACTTTTTCCGCATTGAATGGAAAAAAATAAAAGCCGGCCACTCAACTTTATTTATAGCCGCAATTAATAACATTGTCACTATTGGTTGTCACTAAAAACATAAGCTTACACAACCGACTAATAGCTTTCGGGCTGAGTACGGATGTGTTGTTTCGATGATTACAATAATTGGAACGCAACACGGAAAAAAATAGATTTAGGTGATTCAGTGAAGCTTATTATATTAACAAATTTGCTATGCTATTACAACAAATATAATACTCATTTTATTCAACTGTACAATTTTGTTACTTTAACATAGAAAACTAGCAATCCGTATATTACAGCTGTAGATTTACTGAATCGGTAATTTTTAATTGTTTCAATAAATTCTTTTTTTTCCGTGAAGGTGTACACAAAAGTGTTCAGTGATTTTATAATTGGAAAGCACCCGCGGTGATTTGTATGCTCTGCTTGAACATCGTCCCGGGGCCACGAAAACTCACGGTGGCGATTCCCTGGAATGCTGATCGACGACGAATTTCGGTCGACACGTTCATTAGGGAAGGCGCGCTCGCAGCTCCTTCCCCGACACAGGGACTCCCTCGACTTTAAGTTACAAGATTTATAAATAAAAAGAGAAGCGCGCGCGACAGATTGAGTAAAATTAAATTAACTTACATTACAATATCAAGAGCGAGAATGCTCCTCCGACTCTCCGTCCGTAACGACATCATTGTACGTTGTTGTCGCGTATATATTTATTCGCCGCTCGATCACACTCGACGCTGTCGCTCGGCAAAGAAGAATATTGGTAATGAACCGTCCTATGTATATAGTTCGCGGTCACATCATTATATTTTCTCATCATACGCTAAACAACTTTTTTTTCCTCTTACTTATTTCTCTTATTTCTTCTTTTTCATTCGAACGAGAAAGTGGGGACGGGATTCTCTATCGGACGACGATTCCCAACGCTCTGAGCCCCCGCGATTTGTCTCGAGAAGTCGAGAGAAAGAGAAAGAGAAAAGGATAGAAAGAAAGAAATTGAGGCTCTATCCGCCAGAATCGCGACGGAATTCGGTTCTTCGAGATAGACAAGAAGAGACACAGACAAAAGAAAAAGACACAGATAAAAGAAACAGAGGGGATGAATGAAATGTTTTCACAGAACGCGAGGGAGACACACCGAGAAGAGAGGATTCGAGACGGGACCGGATGTACTGCGAAGCGGCCTACTTGGATCATACATTTAGATGAATTTATTTATTTATTTTTTTTAATAGAGACAAACATTAGAAATAGTCAGTTACTCCTCTTTAAGACATTCATTTTTTTACACTTAGAAGCTATAAATTAAGGATAATTTACGTTATTAAAATCTAATTTCTATATAATCTATATTTCTGAAATTTTTTTGTGTAAGATATATTAAAATACATAAAAAAATATTTCCGAAATTTATAAGTTTAAGAAAAATAGTAAGAATCTTTTTAAAAATTAACTGTGCGATTAAAATTAGGTGTTTTTTTAAATCGAAATTTATGAAAAATATACTTTTCGAGTATTTTGTATTTGGTTTCTGCTTCTTGCTAATTATTCTTGATTTTCTGCTTGACCAGCGACACGTAGAACCAGGCCCGCTCACGAGAGTGACGATTAATGAAATTGTGAAGATAGAAGAGATCGAGGCGATGATGGTGAAGATGTAAGTACATTCAGCCTCGAGTCGCGTATACGTTTCCTGACGTCGCATATACGCGAGAAGATTCGTGGTAAGTGGACCTTCTCGAATACCTTTCAATTGTCGATCGCGAGCGAGCGATTATTATCGCTCGAAGCGGCACCGAAACGCGCATTTTTTATCCCCCGGACGGGGGCGGAAGATAATTTCTCTTCTTTGTTAGTCGCATTCGCGAAGGACAGTTAGAAGTGTTAATTCGCGAGAATTTATCTCTGTCGAGGTAGATTGTCACCAGTAGCGTCATCATTGTCGTCCTCGATAATCCATTGGATCGTCATCAGTCACATCACGTAGTCATCAAACGAACAGACATTCACATTCAATCCCAAACAGGCAAGCAAACGAATGACGGGGGTGATCACTGCTGACCATCAAATTGGCGAACACAAATGTGAAAAGATTTCCTGAAGAAATACTACATACAAATCGATTTTTAGGATATCGGATACTTTTTTCAGTCACACAATTTAGAAAAAGTTATTTTTGATATATTTATTATATGGGATACATAATCTAATTTTTTAATAAGACTTTTATTGTTCAATTAAAAATAGTTTTTTTTGTCATAAAAGAGAAAATACACACATTTTTTATTCTATGGAATTTTTTTCTATAAAAGATACACTATAATACATAAGAGTTAAGTAGGGCTAACTTTTCGTTATTTCATTATATCACCAATTATTAGTCAGTAGTAAAAATAGGTAGATAGATAAACAAGTAAAAACGGTTATACGAGGTCGGTTGGTAAGCGGACAAGCACTTAAGCGCTGTCTACGTTTGTCAAGTATACGGATAAAATACTATTTTCATGTACGGACATCATCATCTCTCCGAGATAATCGATTTGGTCATTTAATATATAATATCAGACTTTACACGGGCTGCGACAGCTTGCGATTCAATACGAAACATATACAAAATTTTTATTTAGAAAAACTCTTAGAAAAATTAATCCCGTTTACTAATATCTTGGGGCATTTAGAAACGTTTCTATTTCTACTAACTACATTATTGACTATATCTCTTTTACATTGATATTTCTTATGTAAAAATTAGTATTCTAGAATTTTTTAACTTTTCAATTTTAATTATATCCTTTATACTGAAATATTTCGTTTTTATCGCTTTCTTTATTTTTATAATAATTTATTCGCTTAGTCTTACTAAATAAAAAACATTGCTACTTCTAGTGTTAAATACAATACTTGAGATGAAAATCTTTTGTCAAATCACGTAATAAATAATAAAAAATATAATTAAATATCGTACATAATTAATTAATGGACTGATTTCGGGAATGTTTGGAAGTATTTCGCAAATTACGCGGCAAAAATGATACATCGAAATTATATTTTGTTATTTTTTTTACAGCAGATAATCGCGTCGCAGTCCGTATCATTGTCATTCAATGAACGATGGAACTCTAGAACGTTATCCTAAAATGCGAAAATAGTACTTTCACCAATGAACACAGAGTCGGGGTACGGGAAAAAAAGCAGTAGAAAGCGAGACCCCTGTAAATTATCTGATATAGTGTACAGCCCATGCACGAAAACGTGCCATTCGCAAACTGTCGCGATATTCGCGGAGCAAAATCTCTCTCCATTTTGGCAATCATTTCTTCCTTGTTTCTCACCAACCGCAGTCTCGTCCGCTTTAAGTACTTAATACAGCATTCTCGATTTTAGCGAGAGTACGTGATTTGCGAATGCCGCGCTTCGTGTGTGTAGGCATTATCCTCCAAATTGGCGCGTTTCGACCCCTTTGAGATCAGATCAGGTCCGCCGTCCCCATTGAGCGAGTGATAAAAAATTTTTTTATCGGAGAGGCAAAGAGGGGCGACGGAAGAGAGAAAGAATCAAGGGGGACAGAGGACTCGGCGACCGAAACGAGCAAAATCGTTCGGTAAGTACGCTCTCGAAAAGAGAGATGGTAGAAATAGAGATGAATGATGACGTATCTTGAAAGTAGAGAAGAATAGAGGGAACGCGTGAAACGAGAGTGAGTCCATATCATTTACGTGGATACCCTCGCTCTATCGATCGAATGAGAACGAGGTCGCAGGATCGAGCGAAATCTCACGATGTATATGAGGGCGAGAGATTGCAGGGATAGAATATGTACAAGTCCCTCTACATAGTAGAGGAAGAGAAGAATGACAGGCGAAGGAAATGAAATAAGGGATATCAAATTAAAGAACAGACAGACAGCAAAAAACGGTAAGAGGAATGAAGTTAAAGCTCTAAGTCGCAAATAGACAGTGAACAAAGAATATGGAGAAGGATGGAAGGAGGCTGTGGAATGAGACAATACATAGAGAAGAGAGAGAAAGTCTTTAGATGCTGGTCTCGTGCACGAGCTTGGTCAGTTCCGGTAGGACCAAGTTATTGGAATTCAGAAGCAGGGAATTCCCAGTGTTGTCTCTATTGCTGTTCATCGGCGCCATGTGGTTGGGACTCAAGGGTTGATTAGGGACGTTACTAGAGGGGGATCTATTGTCGGTGATGGTGTAATGAGGATTGTACGCGTTGGCTGGCCCAGTCACGCTCAGCAACAATGGTGAGGCGGGGCTGTTGAGGGACTGTTGCATCCTGGAGGATCCTCTGTAGTTTGTCTCATAATCCTGACTCATCATCGGTTCGGCACTCCTATTAGAGGACTTGTTGTAGGCGGCGTTCTGCGCGGTGGTGGTGGTGTTTGTCGGGTCTTCGTCAATGTATGTGAAGTCAGAGAGTGGTCGGGGCCCAGTGTGGCTGCGTGAACTGCGCATACTGTGTAAGCTGTGTAAACTATGGACAGAGCGACGCTCCTCCAGATCTTCCAGAGTCGACTTGAACGCTCTGATTACTCGAAGCTGCAAAAACAGGGAAGGACGTTCTATCAGGAAGCGAGGAGGCAAGCCAGCAACACACAAGCACGCCGTATATTCGTATTTTTTTCTTTTTTTTCGCGCAGAGGTGTGTTACAGTATGTCCCCCTTTTAACTTTATTGAATGTCCCCTGAGTGTCGGCGTACTTCTGGTCTTGTCGTTATTCTGGTAGCTGTAGTCGTGTTTTTATGATTATATAGAGATGTGCGTTTTTTTTATTTTAATTTTAATTTTTTTAGAATAACCGCAAATGTGTTTATCTCTCCTTTTTCTTTTTGTCCATGACATGAGTTCCTTCGCCTGTTCGACTTGGTTGCATTTCACCCGAATTCGTAAATTAAACATCAGGGGTAAACTGAGCTAAACGGAAGGGATATCATTAAAGTATGTCGAAAGGATTCAAATCCCTCACAATTTCGCTGTATCGAATATCGAATAGTGCAAGCTAGAATTGTATGGACTCAGTTACCGTCATCACATGCGCAATCTACGTCAATTTTATGCGTACCTACCTACCACACGGCGATTTGTGGGGTTTCGTGATGAAGTTTGTAATCGGGGAACCAACACGACCGAATGCGGACAACGCGCGAACATCCTTGTAGACAAAGCCTCCTTTCGTCACTTCGAGGGTGTTAGAGACGCTAATAACGAGTATCATTATCCCTTGCGATCTAGGTTTGACTGGGAGCGATCGCAAATGAGAATGAAACAACAAGATGTGAGATTTGTTCTTTTTAACTCAACTTTTTGCACAATTCATTTTTTTCTCTTTTTCTTTCCAACGTGGAGGAAAAAAAAAGAGAAAAGATAAATCGTGTGAGAAATTTAGCTAACAAGAACAGGCCCATAGTAATAACGGATGGAGCCAAAAGGATCATTAAAAATACAAATAAGCAAAGCAAATCATATTCTATCAAACTTGAACTGAAAATCGTAAGTTTCATTCAAAAATATTATTAAACATCAAGATTTGTTTAACTAAATATGATTGTCTTCACTTATTTGTGTTAGTTATCTCTTGGTCAATTTGTTACTATTATTTAAAAATTAAAAATTAAAAATATTTCAATATCTTTTATTCTTCTTTACTCACTAATGTCCGATTTTAATCCGGGAATGGCTACTTGGGATATTTTTATATCCTAGAGGTGAAAAAATTGTTATAAAATATTGTTTTGAATATAATTTGTTTAACTTTTTTTTTCTCTAATAACTATTTATTTAAATATGCAATTCCATCAAAAGCTCGCAATAAAAAAAGCGCCATACAAATTAAAATCTTTATTATTTAGAAATACTGTCATAATAAGTTATTTAACGTGCTTTTCCAGTTTAAAATCTTTCTTCAGAAAATTGTAATTAAATCTATACCTATAATATTCTTAAATACTAATAAATTGAAAATCAATAATATAAGTTAATAATTGTGTTACACAATCTATGTTGTTAATAGTGATTTTATAAAAACATGTAATCATTTATGTAAAAAAATCAGGTGATTATTTCCAGGTTAAGAATATCGGTTAATAAGCAATACTAGGTTTAATTCTAATTCATGGTTCTAAGAAAAAATAATAAAACACTTCAACCAAATTTAAAATCAAATCAATGAAAATGATTTCATAAGTAGAACGAAATAACAAAATATTCATTAGAAAATGTTTTACGTAAATTACTATACTTTTTAGAAGATCAATGTTCTTACCTTTGTTCCAATTAACTCGACGATACATACATATTTGAAAGAAATACATCGAAAAAATATACAATCAAAATAATTGAAATTATTTGCAAAATGCAACCTAGTACAAGTCTAATACCTTTTTCTCTACGTCATCAAGATCTGTATTAGGTTGCATTTCGTTTTCTACAATTAAAAAAAATGTGTTTGATTGCATTAATTGGAATTTTGGTTCAAAATGAACAAATCTAAATTTTCTGATTGAATCTATTCTAGTGGAGATAATCAGAATTCTGATCGATATGATCAGAATCTTCTAGTTCGTCCATTTTTAATCAGAATTTTTTCTCAGTGAATCATCATCTGAATAACAATCGATATAAATCAAATAATCGTAAAAAAATAAATAAATTAACGACAGTCACCCTCTCATTAGCGATCGCTCCGCGACTCATTTTGACGCCAAAGGGAAACGAGCAGAGCTTCGCGATTATGGAGATGCCAACGCGAGTCGAAAATAGTTTCGTAATAGTTACCCAATTAGAAATGGTCCGCAACAGTCCTGAACCGTTCGCGAGCGAGTTTGCCAAAGCATTCGCACGCTTGTAACCGCTCCTCTACGGCTTGGAGTGTCAACAGAGTATATAATAGGGTAAGACAGAAGCTTCAGACAGAGACAGACATAGTGTGGTTTTGGTGATGTTGGTGTAATACGAATAACAGTTAATAAAGCGAAGGAGCGCTATATAATGGAGATTAAGAATATAATGCACGTTCGTGACAAAGAGAGACAGGGTGAGTCAGTTGCTTTCCTACATTATAAGTAATCTTCGCAGTAGTAATAGCTTCACGCATGGCAGCCAGTTTCGACACACTGTGTGCGGTTTTAATACTTAACGTTTTCTCTACGTAACTACGCAAGTCTCATATGCTGTGATCAGACATGTTCTCTTACTAAAGATTCGGAGAGATAATTCAGAACGGATTGAAACGATTTCTCCGGTCGTTTTGTTGTAGGAGATTCAGACGTTCGAGTATCCGAGAGAGGAAAAAAATTGTGGTCAACGCCAGATCAGACAGGACATTCGAGATAATAAAAGTTCCTTTCGAAGAAGTGGAATGTAAGAAACTAGAATGAAAAGAAACACGAAAAATCTCTATGAGATTATTATTACTGATTTAAATTATGAAGAGATTTTTCTTCTTTCGCGTCTTTTCGCCTCGAATATGCTCGATCTGGCTCTGATCTTTCTGACACTCGATGCGCGAAGAAGCATCTCTCTTCTCGCGATCGGAGTCACGATGCATGCTAATAATCGCGTTATAATTATCGATTGGGATTCGTTTATCTTTTCTTTCTTTGTTCACAATAACACAAATTAAATAAGTGTAACGTGTTAAATCCTCTAGTTGGCACTCGAAACAACGGCGGTGTTAGACCTTGGGCAAACAAAAAATAAAGTCGATGCATATAAATTATATAAATTGGCCAACCGTGCACACGCACATTCACACACTAACAAAAAGGGAATAGAAGGAAGGTAATGGGAGTTTCAAATCGAATCGACGATTATCTTCTTTACTGACTCGAGAGAAACTAATTAATGAAAATTAAATTAGACACTTTGAATATCTTTGAGAAATGCGTTATATTAATCCACCAGAGCTAATGCCAAAATCTATAAAAGTTGTTAGGTTCCATTTAATTTGTTTAATTTGCTATTTGCAATCTGAGTTTTTTTTGTATACGTAAAATTTTATTTTCAAATTGCTCCGAAATAAAGGAGGATACAAAATCAGATTTTAAAATATCTTGTAATATCTATTTAATAATATAATAGAATTATTGAAAAGTAACTCCAAATTTTTTCACGGTTTTTTTAAAAGCTAGAATTAAAAAACTTGGACTGGATAAAAAACCAGATTACAAACGGAGAGTTAAAAGCATTATACTGTAAATCCAAATGTAAGTGCCTTCAATGTGCGTGCGTGCGTGCGTGCGTGCGTGCGTGCGGCGTGCGTGCGTGTGTGTATGTGTGTGTGTGTGTGTGTGTGTGTGTGTGTGTGTGTGTGTGTGTGTGTGTGTGTGTGTGTGTGTGTGTGTGTGCGTGCGTGTGTAATTTTGTTTTTTTGTGTAAAAATAACACTCTATATTACTCTCTAAAACTTTTAAAGTGAATTATCACTTTAAAGAAATCATATTCTTAAAGATTAAAAATTGAACTCTTTCAATTTTCACTCTTTAGAATGAGATTTCACTCCAAAAAATTTAAAGAGTATATCATACATTTAAATGTGTAATCTATTTTTGTGTATGTAATTCAGTGCGTTATTTTTACACGGAAAATTAAATCACATACATGTAAAGGCACTTTCACATACTTTGAGTCACTTACTTGCATTGAAATTAATTTTAACGAACCAAAATGATATAACTCGTATTAAAAATGATACTAATTAATTAAAATATTTTAATAATTATCCAAATTTGCAGGTAAAGAAAATATAATTGATATTTTTGGCAGAGATTATAATTGAGTGAATCCAATAAATCTTACCATTAGCTCCGAAGAGAGAAAAAACTCGAGAAAAAACCCTTTGACGTTTTGAATTTATCAGGCAATCTTTCGAAAAAATTTTAATAAATAAAAATTCTACGTAAAAAATGTCGAATAATAATAATAAATAAAACACATATTATCGAAATAGAAACTAATTTCGCAAATGGCTCGATTGAGAGATTATTTTGCGGCTCATGTGTATATTTGATAATATATATTGAATCGTGATAGATTATAGAAACGGATTTAGGATCAAGGATACCGCCACGTGATAGAAGGACTGGTGCGCACAATGCAGCAATGCTACTTCATTCAAATTTGCAATCCTTCTTCCTACTTAATAACACAGCACACCATTGAGATCTACGACAACGTTACCTCAATTCTCGAGGGTTACTACGACATCGACCACCGACCTAGAAAAAAGTTCAAAATCGACGCACAAGCCGTTTTCCTGGCGTTGCTGCCGCGTCGAGAGAAGAGACCGATCAATGAATGGTAGAAGCGGAGAAAGCTAAGATTTTTGGTCGCTAGGTGTGTTTGGGAAAGAGGAGAAGGGGTAAGCATTTTAGTGTTATCATTCGCGTTGATAAAAATCGATGGTTTAGCACGATTTATCGTATTCATAAATGAACAAGCCAATAATCTAATTACTATTAAAAAAAAAAAAAAAGGAAGAAAAATGTATGAGTGATAATTTTGATATATCTGGAATGATCTCGATGCGAAATCATTGCGATAGTTACACACACGAAGGAGAATCCAGGGAAGGAATAGGGAAAGGACAGGGGGATACAGAAACACACAGCACACTCAGACACTATGCTACTGAGAAAAAGAAAGCGCGGGCGAGTCGGTGGATCTGCTAGGTCCCCGACGGGGAAGGCCCACCGACCGCAACCCACACCCCCTGGCTACACAAAGAAAACATATTAGTATAACGTAACACTTCGTTCAATGTAATAGTAATCCGTGCATTTCGAATCGTCGTCGTCGTGACATCGCCGCCGAAACACACGCGTCGACGACGCGCCTCTCGAGAGGACGGGAGAGCCATCCCTTCGTCGCCACGACGAACCTCGTCGTCGTCATCATCATAATCATCATTATTATCATCATCATCATCATCATCATCATCATCAATCAATCATCATTACATCAATCGAAGTCAAGAGTCTAGTTACTAGAACCGATCGACTTCCAAGACCGCACAGAGCGATCTGGAATCGCTGTGGGAATCTCGAAAGCATCTAAGAATCTCGGAGAGCTGAATCCCCAGCACCACATAGCATGCCGGGAATGCGTTCCTCAACACATCACCGGGATCGAAATATTAAAATATTATATTAGATATAATATTAAAATATTACATCCGTTTCTACTAATACACTCTTTAAATTTTTTAGAGTGCATTCTCACTTTAAAGAATGAAAATTGAACCAGTCTTGAAAAAAAGTGGTTCAATTTTTAATTTTAAAGGCCAATATTCACAGTCCATTTTCTCCTTCTTTTAAGTAATGTCTTAAAATGCGATTCGCTGATTGATTCATGACATCTTAAGACAGTTTTAAATATAAGAATCGACTATGAATACCGGTCTGAGTTTCATTCTTCAGAATGAGAAATTCATTCTAAAAGTTTTAGAGAGTAGATTAATCCTCCAGAGCAGGTCTATATTTACTACTTCCATCTGCAATCTAGATCTTTTTTTGTCCAGTCTATGTTCTTTTTTAGTCGTTCTAAGTTTTGAAAAATATAAAAAAGGGTTACTTTTCTACTACATAATCAAATAGTTTTTTCGACAATTTTAGGAACTGGAATTTCATCTCCTTTATTTCGGAGAAACTTGATAGTGAAATTTGCTTGTGCCAAAAAAGATCCGTAAACAGAAGATTAATGTCAATTTAATTTTACTTTTTATCTTCTTTTCAAAATTAGAAAAAGATAAGGAGTAAATTAAATTGAGATCAAATTTAATCTATATTGAAATGAGCTTAAAACCGTAATCACACAGCGATTTTGCGATTGTAATTAGTGATTACCAATTACTTTTAAACGATTAGAGCAAAACAATCATTGAATTGCTTTACTCTAACTAATTGAAAAGTAATTATCAATCGCTAGTCACAATTGCACAATCTCTAATATGATTACGACTTAAAATGAATTGGGCTCGTTGAGGCTCGTTCCCGTTTGCATTCGGCGCGGGCGATCCGCGCCCGAAATCAAATGCGAAAAATTTCTGAACAGAGAGGGAAGGAGAGATCAAGACGGCGAGACGTTTCCATCGTGCACGCACATCGTGTGTTACGCACGTCGACGATCCGTCGTGTATAACGATATTATAAGTAGTAAGATAAAATATAATATGCGTACACGCGTATTGGCGGGTTTTTGATGATTATAACAACGTATTATATGTACGGCAGGCGATCATCTACATGAGCTACGTACTTGTTTGTACTCCGACAGGATAAGTGTGGCGGCGGGCAAAACTGCCGCCCCGTTATACCTCAGTCTCTCGAATGGGTTCCGCTGGCTAACAAACCACAAATTATAACCATCAGTCTCGGCACTCGCTTTCGTTTTCATCTTCGCTAAAACACTACTTTTTTTTTCTTTCAGCGCACACAACTAGCAGCTGTTTTTTTTTTGCCGCGGATTGCATCGGCGTTCGCTAATGACCATTTCCATCGCGTTTTCTCCATTTTCATTTCTAGTATAACGTATTTTGTGCGTGTGTGATATATGTATATGTGTTTACATGTATGTACGTGAGAGAGAAAAAGAATAGGTGCATGAGTAGATGTTTTATTGGTTCTTTTCCCTCCTGTGCGTGTCGCACACGTGTCGACGCATAGATTATCATGTGATGTGATTATCGCACGAATCTCTCATTTTTTAGCGCGTCTTCCTCTTTTTTTCACCGTTTTTCACACTGCAATTCTTCTACAGAGACAGAAAAAAGGCGATTTCTCCCTCTCAAGCGAGAGAGAGAGAGAGAAAGAAAGAGAAAGAAAGAGAGACAAAAAGAAAGAGTTTCGGATGAGAGATTGAAAAAGGAAAACCGAGCACGACTGGAATCGTGGAACATGTCAAAGTGCACATATCGTAGTCATGATTTGAGTGTTGCATCGTTCAAGCATTTCGAGATTCGAGATATTACACATACCGAATGAGAAAAGACCGCTGCTAGTCAGATATTGTGTTTTATGACAAAAGTGAAAAAAATGCTTATGAAAACTGCTACAGTTTATTTTTTAATTCTCGATCACCGTTAATCTTTACAAAAGGCGGAGGTTTATTTTTAAAATTTTATAGCTTTTCCTTGAGAGATTTTTTAAGATTAGTTATAATTCATTATTTCATTCACTCTGAAAAATAGGTTTTTTAATTGAATACCACATGATGTTTATATAATTCTCACCATGTTGATGTTAATATTAATATCAACATGGTGTGGATTAAAAACTCCTGGTATTTATATCAATTATCACGGTATGGATTTTAAACCCATGATGTTCAATTCATACCATGTTTGTGTTAATATTAACAATAATACCAATACAGTGTAAACACGTATGGTGTTAAATTCACAGAAATATTTTTTAGAGTGTTATATTCTTTGTCTCAAAATATGACACTGTTTCAGTGTCACTATATATAGGGACTTCTCCGTCCAGTAAAGGTCAAACAATATCCTTGTATTCTTCTTTCGATTCATCAAACGAGCAACATTAAAATAAATATCGCGAAATTAATTGAATGCAAACTACAATAAATTCGTTGGACTTCGAGGTATCTAGATATACTCCGGGCTAAAAGTTTGGAAACATTTTTTCAAAAGTGTCAATGGAGTTCAGCAAGATGTTTATTTTGCTACTGTTGAAAGTTTTCTTCCCGCTGATTGGAGTATACTTTTAGATCTAGAGAAATAGTCTTGTTTCAGCAAAGAAAATTTGCAACAGTTGCAAAATAAACATTCTAAACGCAGCCATTTTTGAGATTACTTACTCAAATATCCGTATATAATAACGCATTTTTCAAAATAATTCTCCATATTCAATAATAGTTATTGGATCTACAGAATTATTCTTCAAAACACAAAATGCAGCTTGTAAGATTCTGTTGTAATTTCTCAGTATGATTTTTGCCCCTCACTCTTTATTACGGGTTAAATGTTTAAAAATCAATCATATTAAAGAATCTTACAACAATTGGAAAGCTACTTTTATCACTGAATGCAGTCATTGTTATGGATATTTGAGTAAATAATCCCAAAAATATCAATTTTTAAAGTTTCTAAACTTTTGGCCTGGAGTGTGTATCCTCTGAGCGAATTTTTCTCAGAATCGAGCGACTCTTATCGAAAATAGACGGAGCACCAAGACTCACATTCGCTATTGATTCCAGTCGTCCGAGCAAATATTCGCAGAAAATTGGAATCGAATTTAAAATTTTGGGGAATTGATAGCGCAGATACACGTGTGCTGACGATCATCGTTGATGCGGTTTCGAGTAGCGCGGAAGTAGAGAGAAAATTTCGATGTACCGTCTGTAGAAAGATGTACGGAAAAAAGTAGAGTGTAAGACTCGACAAGCCGAATTCGAGAAACGCGCTATCGAGCGCGCGCTTTCTCACCGTACGAACGCCGTTAGAAAAAAAATTCTTTTCTTTCTTTTTTTTTGGCGGAGCGTCGCGCGTTTCCGTGTCCAAGCGAGTTGTGTTTGTCCCTCGCATCGGTACAGAACGCACAATGCAATATATATTGAATATACAGATATATATATACATACACACTGTGCCACGTTAAAGATACGCACAATAATTAAAAAAAAATACATGTCACACGCGCGCACATCGATATACAACGTACGGTAATAACATCGTACATCACGTGTTAATCATCACAGCAATGCTCACACTGCAATAATTAAAAAAACAAATTAAAGAAATGAGAGAGACAAAAGGGGAAGCAAATGTACACGGCGTGTGTGTAGAGAAGGACCGGCCGACCGAGCGAGTCGTACGCCGGAAATGAAAGAAAAAAGAAAACGATGCTCACACAAGAAAGCGAACACAGATCCAAAACAAAAAAAGGAGATTTGTCCAGTGTTCCAGTGTGCTTTGGTTTCGGCTGTCCCTTGGAACGTTAGTTAACATTAACCGGGGCTCAACTGATCCTCCGTCTCTTCTTGAAGACGGAACCAGAAGCAAAGGCAGAACCTGTAGCAGCTAGGACATAGACATCTGACTAGGAATCACCGAAACCTCAGTCAACCTTAACTAACATTATTCTGGGAACAGCGCTGTCGTATCGAGGAAACGGGTAGCACACATTGCGGTGTTATATCGCCATATATCTCTGATCACGTCACTCCGAAAGCTGCGCGGCTCGCTCTTGGCTGTTCGATTCCAAGTCAGTTGACGAGCGCCTTCAAACGCGCCAAAACAAGAACGAAAAAAAAAAACGCACACAAACACGTACATGCAACATCTTAATGGAACTGAGGCGGAAAATGAGGAGAAAAAGAAAGGAACAAAAAGAAGATTGGACAAAATGGAGACTGGAAGAAGCAAGGAGGAAAAGAACGAAAAGATGTGAGAGAAAAGCATGTAAGAAAAAAAGAAATAATTCAGGTAAAAGGAGACAATCGAGAGAAGCGTATGACGGCAGCCAAAACGGTCATAATCATTAACGTATCCATCGAAGTCAAAGTCATCAACGGTGTCTCTCGCGGCAACAAACAACAACAGCCAGTGATGGTTTCCAAACCACGTGGGCGATGGCCAGCTGCTTTTTTTTCTTTTCTCATTATCACGCGTAAATGGGAGGCGTGTTTTACCGTACATGCGCTCCATTAGCGTCTCGCTTGATAGAGATACAGAGGACAGAGGAGTTGGTGACATTGGGAGAAGCGATATACGATCGGATCGTATACGTACGATCGTATTACGCGACACAGGAGCTACAAGACAAAGACAGAAATTGAAAGAGAAAGAAAGTGAGAGGCTGGTGCGGTGGTGATACAGAAAGAAAAAAAAGAACAAAAAGAGAAAGATACATCAGGAGCGATATAATTAGCTGCCGCAGTGACAATAATCATGGCGATGCAAATTGTTCGACGCCGATATATATATATATACTGGCTGCCGGTTTTCTGGTCTTCTTTTTTTATTTGTGGAGGATAGTTTAGAATCAACCACAAAGACGGGTGTCGCATGTAATAATATATATATGTATATATATAATAAGCACACGGGCGAAAAATATTAATCGAAACTCGCAGTCCGCAAGCACTTACTTGTTAAACAAAATGCAGACATTGTGAGAGACGTGTGTAGAGAGACAGATAAGTAGTAATAAGTAGTAGAAGAGAGAGATAGAGATAGAGAAAGATAGAGAACACAAAAGGCAAACTGAAAAAGGTCTGCTTGTAGGAAATCATAATACATGGTACATATCGATCAAAAAAGTGTTCGCAAAAAAAAAAGTTAGAATATATCAGAGGAACCAAATAAAGACGATGAAAATATATATGTATAGATAAATATAGAGAGAAACGGTTAATCAGATTATTTAACACGGTCAAACAATGAGCAAACTTGCGGATGATAGTGGACTTGCGGACTAACCATGTAGTAATCCTGAGAAGGGGATCTGCCTGTCACAGATACATTCTGCACCAGAGTTCTATTGCTCGTCTGAAAGTAGGTGACACATCCAGTTTTACATCATTAGCTTCACGTGACATTCCAGGATAATTGTATTTTTTTTTCTTTTTTCTTGTCCTATCTCTTTTCTGTCTTTCTTAAATCATCTGTTCGATTTTCCGTTCTGTTTTTTTTCTTGTTTCCTTTCAGTTTTTTTTTTTATTATTAAAGCCATTCTATATTAACGTGTGCTTCGTGATATTGAACACTTAATGACCGTTGACTGTGCGAGACAGATGAAGTTACAGAGAAAAAAGGGGGAAGAGAATGTAAAGAGAATAGAAAGTACGTATAGTGTAGCTATATATAATATATATAATATAAAGTAGAGAAAATTGGTAGAGAGACAGACAGAGAGAGAGAAAGGAAATATAGTATTCGCCGCGATTTCTATGGACTAGAATTTCTTACATACGTTGCGTGCAACTCATCCGTTCTACATTTTATTTATTTATTTTTAAATCGCATCGTGGCTGTAACGGAGCTGCAACGGACTAGCGAGTCATTTTCTTTGTCGCGCCACAGCCCGAGTCCGCCAAAGTGATTGACAATTAGATACATAGATATTTGACATTACTGCAAAAAAATTCGCTGCGCAATCATCGTACAGAGTTTATCGAGTGTTTTTCGGGGATTCTTCGACGAGAAACGGACCGCAATCGTTACCTCTGGCACACGCCTAACTAATAGACTGTCGACCATCGACTAATGTTGCCACCTTGATCGATCGTAACCGTTGCGAAAAATAATTTAGACAGAATACATAAATGCGTGTGAAACGTTTTTACAACTTGGGGATTTGCGACTTTTAATATTAACAGAGACATACCTAACGCGACGCGAACGAACGCACCGTCATTCAGCACCATCTGCTTTAACTTGTGCGACAGAGTAGAGCCTTCCGCTTCAACGTAAAATCGATAGGAATAGCGGGCGGCTAAAGCGGCTAAGGACAATAGCAAAGTGGAATGAATCTTTTACGTATTACGTTCTTGAACCTCGCGCAACAACGAAAGTTTCATTTTGCCGGCTAATTACGAGTAACTGTAGGCGACGGATTTAGATACGTTACGTACGAAGATGGGGAGAGACTACCTACTTTATACGAGTTACCCACGCGAAAGTTACGTAAGAGTCACCCGTTTTCACGGCGAGTGTGGAAAATCATATGGCGAAGTCGATGTGTAAAGACGTCTCTTGCGAGAGAAAGTTCGGCGAAGAAAGTTTACCACGAGGTGCTTACACATGGGTCGATTTCAACATCCTGCTTAACGTCACTCGAATATTCAAAAACAGTGCTTCACGGTGAGAGTATATATAGATATGTACTTTACAAAGACAACAAAGTCTAGAGGGGCGAATCTCCCCCCGGAGTGGGAGTGTCCTGAGTTCATCGATCGGCGAGACATAAACATAGATCACTGGACTTGGAGAAGAGTGGTGCATACTTTCGGGGTTACGGAGACGTGCCCTCCCGAGACGAGGAAACAAGAGCGTATTCTGACATATAATCTCACGAGGGCTAAAGAAGTGAAATAGAGCATATATCAAGGGAAAAGAGTGGAAAACCGAGCGTCAGAGATATCGGGAACAGGAGAGAAACAAACAGAGAGAAAGAGAGTTAGAGAATAGAGAAAGAAAGAGAGATTGGCTGAGGACTGCGTGGACCACCGCTAAGTTGGTTCTGGCTGTCTGTGGAGAGCTACTGTGGATGCAAGCTGTATGGGATATAAGAACGTATATAATATATATATGTAATATATATGTACGCGCAAATATATATAAGATATATATGTGCTCAGGTCGAAAGCTCGTCGACGCCAGGAAGTAGTATCAGGAGAAACTCGACTCAATCAGAAATCGGTGATATATCCTGATAGTTTCTATTCTCCCTACGCATTGGTCACGACACTCGCGATCTTCTCTGAGGGATCCTGAGAGAGTACCGCGATTAGGAGAGCTGGGACAAGGCAGAGACGTTTAGATTTACATGTCAAATAAAATAGATCGAAACAAACGATGACTAGATTTTTAAAACTGCACAGTTTTAAAAACCTACATTCTATCTTTACTCCAATCTTATACTGGTCCCACACAGCACACTTTATCCTAAGAACATCCTGGAAACATCCTTAAGATGTAGGACATTCTCTGGATGTTTTTAGGATGTTCTCCGAAGTCTGTGCTATATTGATCCATGAAACACTCTGTTAATTTTCGTTCAACTTGAAGATACGAAAAGAACGTCGAAGGCAAACCTTGTATAACCTTAAGGGAAGAAATGTAGATGCAGGGAAGAAAAATCTCATTCGTGTATCTTCGAATCTAAGAGAATTATCAAAGCGTTCCGGCTATGATTTGCTATTACGCATACGCGTTTATTTCAACCAGTTGATTTCCCATGCAAATCCCATGGATAAAGACATTACACGTCTAGTCCCAACTGTCCTCACGTTGCTCCCATATCGCTGGTATTCGCGTATACGAGGGAGTGAAGATATACGGGCGGAGAACAAGCACTAATTTGTGCGTTTACTAGTAGGTAGGTCTCTATGTGTGTATTGTGTTTGTGCGTCAATCCTATCAGTGCGTCGTTCTCGTCGAAGAGTCGTGCATGCGCGATCAGTGACGCTGGTCGAGTCATAACGAGTTCAAGTAAAACGTTTCTTTTTTTTATTTCGCGTTATCGTCTCTTGTCTGCCGTTTCTCTACGTTCGGTCCTGTCACCCTAATCGCGGGGCCGATCGACCGGATCCGGTCGATCGGGACCCGCGATCGATTTCCCCTACCTGAGATAATGACATGACAGATTAGACCTAGCTTCTCTTATCGGCGTAGACTTACACACTGAGTTTACTTGTTTAGAAATATATATAAATATAAATATGGTATATATGTACATGAATATGTGCACGTGTTGTCCTAATTGATAAGAGACACACGGTCAGATGTATCGCGTCTCTGAAGGAGTGAGTGAGAGAGAGCAACACCGATCCGAGAATGTAGTTTGTGAAAATCGTGCGTGGCTCTTCGCTCTTCTCCTTCAACCAAAGATCGTTTCCCGCGCGCTTTCAGCGGGCTGTCGAAAGGGCGGTTAACGATCTATTTGGACGCGTTCAATTGTCTATTGAGGCAATCTTATCGCACACGGTCGTCGGTATCATCGAATCGAGTGTGGAAAAACGCGATCGCGGTTCTCTGACGTGGTAATGGTGGAACTCAAATGAAAATGCAAACCAAGGTAACGGTCAAAACTGAAACAACTCGTTATTATCGTCGATGGTAATAAATAGAGTGGTAATAGTATATAAGTAGTATAAGTGGATTTATTATATTCTGTATATGTATTTGTTGATAATAAGAAGAAATACGCACACGCATACGTTTTTACGTGCACGAACGTCGAATAATTGCGTGCGCACACTGAAAAAAGCACTAAATTTTAATAAATATTTGAATAGTTCTAAGTGAAAATATTTACCAATGTAGACATATATGTATTTATTTGGTACAACAACTATTTAGCTACCATTTTTTTATTGAGTAAATACTTATTTATTATAAATAAATGTTTACTTACTACTATTTACTTAGTACTATTTAGAAAAATACGTATTAAGATTTAGTAAATTTCTTTTTCAGTGCGCTGTTAAAAGAAAGAAACAAAGGTTTCGGTCCACTTGATGCTATTAATGCTTTGAAAGCATTCTTTGATTGGTCAATTGGTAACATTCTTTCTTCTGATTGGTCAATCAAACGCTTCGAAGCATTTCTAGTTAAGTGGATCGCATCCAAAGAAAAGAAAAGAAAAGAAAAGAGTCCTGAGAGTTTAAAAAACGTTAAAGAGGACCGTATGTGACTCGTGTGATCTCGCCACCTGAACCTGTTGGATTCGGGGGCGGTTTTTGTTGAGTTTTCTCATTTATGTTTTCGTGAATAGAACAGGAATCGAGAGAATATTGAATCTTGAGTTGAATGATGAGATAATGAGAGAATGAAAAAGAGAGAGAGAGACAGAGTGACAGAGAAAGATAGATAGATAGATAGACAAAGAGAGAGAGAAAAGAGAGATAGAGATAGTTACCTGTGTTTGCAGCCGTGTTAGACCACGGATCCATAGAATTTGTCCTGCGCGCGGCTTTTTATCCGAGTCGGGGTCGAATTTCTCATCTCCTAGATTGATCGCACCGATATCATCCGGCTGGCCGCGGCCCCATCTGTTTTTGAAAAAACATGAAACCATTTCTTCATCACTCGGATTCTTCCTGTTAATTGAATGGATTAGAGAATGGTGTGGTATTATACTTTATACTGTTAATTTCTTTCTTTTGTTCTTTCTTTTTTTGGGCAGCCGAGACGGAAGTTTCACAATCGACGCTCTCTTCTCGACGCGCGCTGCACCCGACACCGTTTTCCCCTCGCTCCTCAGGAAATCCCTAATCTATTTACGATGTGCTAACGCTACGCGGGACTCGATGGTGTAAGTAAAAGAATAGATTTATCAGTGATAAGACCAGGCGAAATAGTGGCCAGGTGCATGTTTGTGCGTGTAAATATGTGACCAGTGGATTGACTCCTATCATTGGCATGACGGAAAGGTGTGATGAAATGCAGAGCATTTGCTAACAGACATATTTGATGACGATACGCTAAGATGATTTTTGTTGACGAAAATTTCGAGACGGGCGTGGTTCTTTAGTTATCTTCCAAATATAGAGTAGATAACATCATAAAGATAACACCATAAAGACGTCATTATGATCTTATCTTATATTAATCTTATATTAAGTATCAAGTGAATTTATAAGTGACAAATAAGATTATAATGATGTTCTTACAATATTATTACGACTTCTGTTCTATTTGCATAAATTTAGACTCTCTGGCTAACTCAAAATAATATTTTTCGTCAACAATAAATCAATAATAAGTGGAAAATGGATCAATAATACAAGAGAAAGAATTTTATATTCGATCGAAGCGAATCTTGAATCTTAATAATTTTCAAATACATTTTCAAATACATTTTCTAGAAACTCTATTTTCCGAGTTTAGACATTCAACTTTAAAGGAATACTTTAAAGGAAAGATGTACCTAATTAAGCTCACGGGAAGAAATTATTTCAATCTTCGATCAAATAAGCTGTTTAGCGCACACTCCATACGTTAGTAAATAGGGAGATGCATAGTGGGTGCAAATGCAAATATGTCGTGAGCAAAATGTGTTCTATTGTGATACGGTGCAAAAAGTTAGTTAGTCAATTTAAAGAAAAGCGAAACTTTTCTTCGATCGCTATTGACTCAGCCTTCCATGTTATAACCGATAGGCATGAAGAAATACGAGAAATGAGTGAAAAGAAGAAAAATGAGAAAGAGAGAGAGAGAGAGAGGAGGGAGGGAGAGAGAGAGAGAAGAAGAAGATATAAGATANATGTGCG
>NW_012130097.1:834955-838035 GCF_000143395.1 Atta cephalotes
TGTATGCACTTAGTAAATAATAAACTGAATCAAATTTAATATCTATATATTCTTGAGTTAAATTGTTTCACTTCATTATTTTAGTTAAATTAACATAATAAGTAGGAGCAGTGACGATCTAAAGAAATAATTAAAAATAAACAAAGTAGATTGAAAATAATTCAAATTGAGTTTAATTTGACGTTATATGAATTTAACAAGTGTGTTAACGCGTTGTATTTTCGTTTCGTTGACATGTGTCTTTCTATCTCACGTTTTACGTCGTCGATTCGTCTTCTCCATTATTTCTTTTAAGACACGTCGTCAATTTTGCATCAGGTCGTCGCTTTGGCAAAAAGCAGGTGCGATTCTTACCTGTTGAGCGACACACAGGCGGGAAAAGACGCATAGTGCCGATGCGACTACATGCCGCTTATCGTCGCTATTTATAGGCACTCGCACAGGCTCTCTCGTGGAGAACGGCATTCGACGATGGATGGAATGATGTGTCGGGCCAATCCGTAAATTCACGCTATAATTAACGTCCACGTGCGAGGAAAAAAATCAAATAAAGCAACGATAATCTAAAAACGAAGGAATTTATTTACCGCCGAATTATGTTCCATCTCTTTCAAAAATCAATCGGAAATACACGTGAACTCAGAGACCAACCCGACGGGAATTGCTCTTTTCTGTTTTCCATATCTAGCGAGCGCACGTCATCGGTTCTCGCCGTCCTGGACGATGCCAGGACGCGATAGATGCATGTACAATATCATACAATATATCGAAGGGAAATATGTATATCGGGTTTCTGTTCACCTACGAAATGGCACACACACACACACACACACACACACACACAAACGCACGCACGCATACTAATAACGTGAATAGCCAGGCTGGTACCGTTGTGTTATACAAGTGGATACATGTACTGTACTACATACACGGCAGTAAAAGCTTCGCGAGAGAACACTCCCTGTAACCTTTGGCTAGCTGACCCTTCCGCTCGTGTAGCATTTTAGTAGTGCCCTCGGCTCGCATACACAGAGTAGCGGCAAAAAGCGTGTATATTCTTGACGCGAGATTAACCCGCTCGCCTGTTACACCGGCGAGCTTCTCGCATGCGGCAGCATTCGAACCGTGCTTCTCTTGCATATTAGGAGCTGTCAGCTTGAAGGAAAAAAAAAGAAAAAAAAAGAGAAATATAGAGGAGAGAGAAAAAGGTATTAATGCGAAAGAGTAGTACGAATGATCGAAACTATTATAATCAGCGAGTTTAGATTTTAAATTCAAATACAGCAAGCAAATAAAAAAGTTTTTATATCTTTTCGTTCTCAATATTTCGCTACATTGATAGAAAAGTGACATTTTTCAAAATTAATAACTTTTCAGTAGAGCATTTTTAATCCTCTGCAATCATATTTTTAATCCCTCCATTTTTGCAATCTGAGTCTTTTCTGTTCAAATTTTTTTACTGTTTTAGATTTCAAAAAATGTAGAAAAATTCAGGATTATTTTTCAACATCTCCATTATATTACCAAATAGTTTTTTTTAACTCAAATGTTAAAATCTTGAAATTTTGAAATTTGAACAAAAATAAAGAAGAAATTTGAGAGTCAAGTTTTATTCGTGTCTAAAAAACCGAAATTAGAGATGGAGAATTAAAATTCTAAATTGATTTTAATTAGAATAGTAAATATATGTGCATAACTTTACTTTTCCTTCTATGTTATTTTTAATTATATGTACTCTTTAAAACTATGTCATGAGTTCAAAATTCCAATACTGTAACCCTTTTCTGTCAACAAAAATTTATCTTTTCTTTCTCAATGAAAATATTTTTTCCTTGCTTACAGCATCAAAGACTGATCCTCATCAAGATTACGTTGATTTCATTGACAGGTGTAGACAATTAGAGTCACTATAGAGAGTCATATCTAGTCGGGCATGATTGTGTACATGTGTGTATATATATATATATATATATATATATGGAAAAGAAAAAAGAATAAAGAACAAGATGAGGTAAAAGGCGATGTAAGAATAAAAGAAGAGAAGAAAGAGAAAGAAAGAACGCTGAGAAATCGCGTAAATTCAACGAGTGAAAGAGCGTGTGTTAATAAGTGTTATTGATCGCGTGATCCTCTTTGGATTGTTCCTCATACTCAATTTAAATTAATTATCAAATAATCGCGTTATTAAGCTAAATAAGCTCTTGTTTTTTTTCCAATCTGTCTTGTTGAATATTCAAGATCGTGCGCTATGCATCAAACTTCGATTAATGCTTGCGACAACATAATGCCCGCTGCCGCCGGCTCGACACCGCTTATACAAACAAGTAAGTAGATTTCCAAGACGGCTGTAATCATGCAACGATTAAGGCCAAATTACTTACAGGTTGGAGGAGCGAGGGAATACCCGGGATGGGGTTCATCTTAGCGTGCGTGACCATTTACATTTGATCATGACTGTTGGTGATTTATGATCGGAGAAACGATATGATTGCTGTCAATTATAGTATTAAGTAATTTTTGAAATAGAATCATTTCTAAAATTATTTTACATTTTTATTGAAATTTTCGCCATCACGATGACTTTATTTTAATATAAACGTAATTATATGCTGACTATGAGAATTCTAAAGCCCGCATCAAATTAGAAATTAAAATAGAATTTAACAATCAGAAGAAGAAAATTAATATCAAGCTTAATAAATTTTGTTTTGGTTGGTTAAATTTCAATTCAATCTTAATATCAATCTCTAGTCTGATACGGATACAATTGTGATTATCTTTTTTATTATAGTATCTATATATAATTATCCAATTAGACTGCCAATTCGTTAATTAATTTATAATTTTATAATTATACAGGCCCAACTTGTTAATACGAATATAATTGAATTTTATATGTAACAGTTACTTCGAGATTACTTTACAGGTTCATTAAAGATTTCTATTCCGGACCAAAGTGAAACAATCACGCGAGCTTGCATAGAAGGTAACATTCTTCGGGAGTCGACATAAACTGTTATTAATCCTGTGGTATATATATATATATATATATATATATATATATATATATATATATATAT
>NW_012130097.1:841217-845385 GCF_000143395.1 Atta cephalotes
TAATATATATTCGTGCATGATCAATATTGTCGGAATTTTTATTATAGATTTTGGAAATTGCACGATTATCAAACTTAAACTAAATCTTAAACTAATTTCATTTTTAAATAATTCTCTACAAAAAGAAAAGCATCAAGTGTTGTGGGTATGCAATTTTCATTCATTTCTCTCTTTGCAATAAATCTCGTGCTCAAAGATCAAACAAAAGAAATCGTGTTTGTATGTAGGTATATGTAGGTGTATGTGTTTGTGAGTACGTAATTTTAACTTACGAAAGAATTTTGGGAATTCGGCGTGTAGGAATAGTCGTAACTATTTGGCCCCATATTAGCGTACCGATTCCGAAGAACAGGCACCACAACCACTGGTCTAACGTGAGCGCTCTGGTGCTGAATGCCATTTTACCGTATTGTATGATAAACACCTATAAGCAAAAGAAACAGATAATTGTTTATTAAAAAACAAGCTGCTTATAAAATTGCTATTACGTGTACAATTGTGTGTATAATTTATCAATGGAATTCTGATCCAGTGATCCGCCACCCTTACATCGGAATCACAACAATAGATAGGAGTAAGAATAATTAATAACTTACTTGCGCGAAACACGTGCAGATCCAAATCGTATAGAAGATGGGGTTGGTGAATATTCCCTGGAAGACATTGCGTTGACCATGAATTTTCCTAGCGTTGAATTCGTTGAAGAGAGTCATCATGACGAACGTGTTGAAGATGACGGTGAAGTGTTGTGTGGGCCCGCCGCCTGCCGCCGCCACTCCGCGGCCCGTTTCGATGTCGAGCATCAGATCACCTGCGGCAGCCATTCATGAAAACTTTAGAACGTTCTATTCGATAAAAGCATCGAACGATGGAAGTTCGAGATAAATTGACGAGATCGTGGAATCGTAGGAAGAGGGAAAGGAATAGTACTCACCGGCGAAAAGAAGCGTGAAAATTACACCCAACTGATAAAAGGCCTGACCGAGAATATTTTTCATCATTGTCCTGGAAATGAGTGGTTTTGTGCGACCGTACGGTCTACGGAGGAGTAGATCGGGCGTAGGCAATTCGGTGGCCAAGGCGAGGGACGCTAATGTGTCCATGATTAGGTTTACCCACAACATTTGCACCGCCTTAAGCGGCGAGTCCTGTACGGCACAAGCACCGATGAAAGCGACGATCACGGCGACCACATTGACGGTCAATTGGAACTGCAGAAACTTAGCGATGCTATCGTAGACGTTTCTGCCCCACATAACCGCCTTCACGATCGACGAGAAGTTATCGTCTGTCAGTATGATGTCGGACGCTTCCTTGGCGACGTCCGTGCCGGCGATACCCATGGCAAAACCGACATCGGCCTTCTTTAAAGCCGGACCGTCGTTCGTGCCATCGCCGGTTACCGCTACGACCTCGCGACTCTCGCTTGCTTTGCTGTCAATGATGCCTTTCACCAAGGTGTACTTGTCGGTGGGAGACGATCTGGCCAATACTCGCAGTTTTGGCCACACTTTGTCCAGCAAATGTTGCTGCACCTCGCCATTGCTGTCTCTGATCCTGCGATTGAACTCCTTGCCCTCCAGAATGAGGAAGTCTTCGTTCGGTTTCAGGATACCACACTTGAGCGCAATGGATCGCGCGGTGTTTATATTGTCACCCGTAACCATGCGCACAGTAATGCCGGCCTTTTGGCATTTTTTGATCGCATCCGGTACCTCGGGACGTACCGGATCCTCGATACCGACGATGCACAAGCAGGTGAGGTTGTTCACTAGATTATCCTCGTCATCCCAATTGGGCTCGTTGTCGATGTGAACTTGATTGATCTCCGCCTTGCCAGGAACAAAATCGCGATAAGCGATGGAGATGGTACGCAGCCCGTCACATGCCATGGGTTCGATCACGTTCTTTACTAGACGCTCTTGCATATCTCTGGTAAACGTCTCCAGATGACCCTCGCGACCATATATAAAGGCACATCTGTAATAAAGGCAATCAGATTTCTAAATTCCTCTTTAATCTCAAAGAAAAAGAAATCAATTTTAGGACACTAAGGTCGAATAAATCGGTAAATATTTTTCTTTTAAAAAACATAGTTTTTGCTTAAAAAAAAAAAAATTGTTGAATTGCTGAGAAATGATTGAAATCACGCGCAGGACTTAAATTTTTAAATCGTAAAACAATGTAAAATGTTAGAATGAAATTATATACGTACTTCTTCATGATGATCTCGGAAGCGCCCTTGGTGAAGAGCCTAAATCCACCACCCTTTCTAGGGATAACGGTAGACATGCTCTTTCTTACGCTATTAAACGTATACACCCGCGTAAAGGTTTCCTCAGGATAGTCGTCCCGCACCGTTTGATATTTCTTGCCCAGGGCTAATACGAATCCAAGTAAGGCACATTCGGTTTTGTTGCCAACCTGTAACGGCAATTCAGTAGGATCCGGCGACTCCATTATCCGCGACGTGTACGCCGAATTGATGGAGATGGCCTGCAAGATCAACTCGCCGATGTGGCTCGGTATGTCCGAGAAATTCGGCGTTGTCTTGCACATCTTCTCGCATATATACGACTGTACCACGGTCATGCGGTTCGTGGTCAGGGTGCCGGTCTTGTCCGAGCAAATGGCGGTGGCGTTACCCATCGTCTCGCAGGCGTCCAAGTGACGCACCAGATTGTTGTCCTTCATCATTTTCTGCACAAAAAGAAACGGTCTCAAAGAGGAAAAAGGAACGATGGTTTCCATAAAATTCAAGAGAAAATTCCTGATCTCACCTTGACGGAATAAGCGAGTGACAAGGTGACGGCTAGAGGAAGACCCTCGGGTACGGCGACTACGAGCACCGTAACACCGATGATCAAATGCCGCACCAGATCACCGGCGTACGTGTTTCGCCACGGTTTGCCCTCTATGACGAAGGTCGTCACGCAGAACTGTATGACTAGAATGACGACTGTGAGCACCGCGATGGTCGAGCCGGCATAACCGATCTGTATGGCGAGTTTAGTTAGCTTGGCTTGCAGAACACTCTTTTCTTTCTTCCCGCTCTCTCCAGCGCTCGCGGGTGCGGCCGCGTGATGATTCTCGCCACCCTCGTGCTTGACACCGCCGCCACCGCCACCGCCACCGCCACCGCCGCCACCTCCACCGCCGCCGCTTCCCGTCACGTGACTGTTCCCGGTAATCTCTACCGACTCCTCTCCTTGATTTACAGTGCCAAGATTAGACCACGTTCCATCGATATATATCAATCGAGACTCAATCGACTCGAGTGATCAATCTCTACTCGCACTTCAGCAAAAACTCTGATCATGCTTGGCTGCTAATCGATCGCAATGCCGACTGAACCTCGATCATTAAAGTTAGCATGAGTATATACCAAGTTGTTAAAAGCATTCTAATAAAAACAGTGGATGCTACTCGAGTTAATGGATAGAAGTTAATGAAAAATGATTAAGATTAAGTGGCACAGCAGTTACATGTTAAAAACACAGATTTAAAACCACGGGTGTTTATATCATTACTAAAATGCAGAAAACGAGAAGCTAATGCAAGAACGAGAGCTTAGCCGCTAACGTGTCAAATGCATATAAACCACTGCCAATAGAACACGCAAAAATCAATAGGGAATACGGAAGCGTGGACAGTGTAATTTCATTTCTTCTTTTACACTCGGTCCTGGATATAACGTTTAATAGCGAGCAATATATCGATATAATACGAGATGGTTCCTTTAAATAAAACGCATACCACCCTCATCATGATTTTCATTATTTTAAGTTAATATTATTGCTTCAAAGCGCGCAATATATCTCAGGTCCGAGTACACTTAAATTGTGCTCAATGAAGAGAGGGAAAACCGACTTTAATCGAATATTACCAATGCGATAAAATATTCCTTCATATACAACATTAGTACACATAGTGTAAGGTCGTAGGTACAATTAATCGAAATAACATAGAGAAAAGAAAATATACCCGCCGAATGATATAGAAAAATGAAGAAGATGAAGTGAGAGATAAAAGAAAATGGAATACTGCCTTGAGAATTCGATCAATTTCTTGGTATTAATAGTAATGTATATGTGTATAATGTACACATAATTATATATCGAGATAAAAACAATAATAATATGTATATATATATATATATATATATATA
>NW_012130097.1:847822-863602 GCF_000143395.1 Atta cephalotes
CTATATATACTATATATATATATATATATATATATATATATATATAAAAGATTTTAATATAAATTTCTTACTATACTATCTAACAATAAGTGGAAACTACTCATAGATAAATATATGACATCACATCATAAATACTTACCTTCTTTTTCCTCATCATCAGCAGGCTGATAAAAGCTAAGACCTAATGAAACCAATGCTGCTACTTCTAAGATGATTAACGTGACATCTTGCAATGCTTCCCATACTAACTGTAAAAATGTTTTTGGTGGCTTTGGAGGTATCATATTGGAACCAAATGTATCTCGCCTATGTTGTATGTCCGCTGCTGATCCACTAAGACCTACATAAACACACAATTATCAAAATATATTTCTCATCATGTTTTTCTATGTCAGAAAATTTTATTTGTTATGATTCTTAGATTGGTGGTCCAGTTTTTACATTTAAGTCTTTTTAAGAAGTCTTAAGATTAATGTCTAAGTCAATTATAGAGCCATATTAGCATCTTAAGACATTATTTAAGACGATCTTAAAATAACAATTGATTATGAATATCGGCTTAAGCTTTCAGAAATTAGAAGAAAGGTATGTGAAGCTTATCTCTTGTCGACATAAATGCTCTGTCCTAGCGAGATACAGCTGACGAACCTACCTTCATTGGGTGAAGTATACAGTTTTTTACAAATCTCCTGCACACCACCGTAGCCATTGATCTTGTTGACACCTTCGCGACCCCGGAGCTCCATAAGCTCGCGGAGTTGCTTAAGCGTGACACCATATTGGGCCGGCCGGCCGTCTATCGTTGCCATGATATCCCTGTCGTCTCCGTTGGCCGAAGCCAACTACTATTGCGCTTCCGCAAGGCTACCACAGCTCGTATTATTCTCTGGCGTCTCTGCTCCACTGGCCTCCAAGTGAATGGAGGACCAACGGCTGAAACATAAGAGAGACCTTCTTCAATTATCAAGTTTACAAGATGCAATGAGATGCTAAAATGGTATGGATATAAACATACATGTTCCATGTTACATTCATATACACATGTTTAATTCCATTTGTAACTTAAATTATCGCAATGTACCCACTGACTGAAAATTACAGTCTATAAGCCACATCGACGCGTCTCGAAAAAAGTATTAAATAGACGAAATCTACCATCGCGAGGCGTGTAGCACACATCGTTGCACGACGACAGGTCAGCTTTCCTTGATCCGGCGGTGCTGCGGGAATCAAGTAACGCAGACGCAATCGATATTGGGCGACCGCGTGCCAGGAAATTGAACGAATAATCCGACGATGAGGATGATGAGGATGATGACGGCGACGAGGACGAGGGCACGCGGCTACGCTCGCGACGGACGTTCTCGTCGCTTATGCAACGCGATTATTGATTCCGGGGGTGTGCAGCGACGTCGAAAGGAGCAACATCGCTTCGCCGTGCTGGTGCCTGCATACATATACACCACTCATATCACACATACACACACACACACACACACACACACACACATACACACACACACACACGTACGATGCGCATACACACACACACACACACATACCACATGACCCTACCGCGGCGCTTCGCTAAATGTCAAACTCCTTTAACCCGGCGCCGAAGCGAACGCGCGCCGCGTACCGTGTCACGGAGAGAATCGGTCGGCGGCGAAATCGGAGCGAGATCACGAGGCGTTCGTCGCGCGCGCGCTAATCCCGGAGGTCGGTTAACCCTCTCTCTCCCCTCCGAGTTAAAGAGCCGACAACCGAGTGCACTCGCCCTGTCCTCTCCGTCAGAGACGTCTTCAGATTTTCATCTCGAGGAACATTCCCAGATATCGCTTTATCCTCGTTTTATTCGATGAACAAGAATAAGTGACACCCGAGTAGCACTCGAATGGGAATTTGAACATAAACCAGGTGTTAACCCAGGTGCTCCCCCTCGAGCTGAAGCGTCTCGCGCTTTAAAATTGAGGTTATGAGCGCCTCAGCAGCGGTCTGAACTGCGGAGCGAGCGGGGCTGCGCGAAACGGAAGCGGCTGGCAAGCGACGTGAAGGTTGGCGCGGATCGCTTGAGTGCGGAATGAAGTCCGCAGGTGAGAACCTCATGGGGTGAAAACGAATACCGCGAACGTGGCCGTTGATGGAATGGAAAATACCGCTAACAAGACCGACTGTCACTCACTCCCGCTCGATAGGAATATAAACACGGTGCTCTAAAAATAACGACGCGTGTCGGATAGAGAGGAAAACGAATGTGAAAGAAAGAGAAAGAAAGAGAGGACGCGTTTACCTCCTGATGGTTCCTCTTTCGGCACGTATTAGGAAGGCGATGTGTTCGAAGGAAATCGACGAACAAACAGCCGGGGCGATCACGGCCCTTTTAAGGCTGTCCCCCTCCCCCAATCACAATTTCATGATTTCCCGTGAATGACGTATTGGAAGGAGAGGCTTTATCGCCGCGTAGACAGAAAGGCAGGCGAGCGGTGGCGGGCGGTGCATCCAGTAATGTATGAAGATAGCTGCCGATCACAGACAGTGGAGGCGAGTGTTAAATGAAATTAGCTATCAGAGAAAGAGAGAGAGAGAGAGAGAGAGAGAGAAAGAGAGAGAGAGCAAAATAATAATCTAGTAATAATCTAGTAATAATCGATTCGTGTTGCCCTCTAGTAGATTGCGAGCGCAACTCCTCTCTCTTTTTTTCTCTTTTTCTCTCTCATTCTCTCTTCTCTATCTCTTTTCCTTTCCCCTTCCCTAACTTTTTGTCTAGGATTGTTACTTTACCTTGAATCGCAGATTTGTTACGTACGATCGCGCGCTTTACGCTCGTAATACTTTGAGCCTTTTATTTCCGGTCGTACCTGTCGCCACTTCCGGCGTTCAAAATGAAAGATTCACGAGTAGAATACGTAATTATAATAAGATCAAGGTGACATGAAGTAGAAATCAGTTTAAGAAAAATCATAACGATGTTATTCGATACACTTATGAAAATGATTTTGCGTGTAATTCTTGACATGACAGTCATTTCTTTATGATTTTTATTTAAAAAATATAAAATCATAAAGATAACATCAAGTGAGACTTATTTTAGAAAAAAATCATAATATTCGTTATACCCAAGCAAAAGTCAGTTATGATATCAAAAATGATGTCAAAAATAACTCCAAAATGATCCTTAAAAATCATTTTCCAATCATATCCGATTCATTTTAATGTCATTAATGTATCGTGACTTGTTCTGCTTGAGACACTTTTAATGATGATTTTATAATGAATTTCACATGATAATTTTTAAATGATTAATTTTTTTATTAATTTCTGACGTGATAATGATTTTTAAATGTTTTTTTTACTAAAGAAATTGTCAAATCATCATTATATCAAATGATATCATAATATTTTTCCTGAAATTATTGATTTTTTTTTTAATAAAAAAAATCACTTTAAAAATCACTTTTACTATCATATTAAAAATTCACAAAATTATTAAAATCATAATTTTTTATAAAATAAATAACTTAAAAATTAAGAAGATTATTGTCACGTCAAGAATTTATCACAAAATTATCTTCAAAAGTGCACATTGACGTCAACGTGATTTTTTTTTAAAACTTGATGTTATCTTAATCTTTTTGTGATTTTGTATCTTTTTGTGTTTTTGTGATTTTATCTAAGTGATACGTAACTCAAGGAAAAAGAAAAGAATGATACGCACAGACCGTGATCGATGTCCATTTCTTACCAATATAACTTAATTTTAATCTTGGTTTAATTTATTTTTTATCTTTTTCTAATTCTAACCCAGATAGAACACGGATAATAATTAAGTCATAATGATATCATAGAATGTCATCATGATGTCATTTAATACTTGAAAATTAATTTATGAGTGACGAATGAAGTCATGATGATATCTTTATGATATTATTATGACTTCTATGTTCTACTTGGGAAGAATTAGAAAAAGATATTCGTTAAGCCAAGGTTAAAGTTAAGTTGCATTTATAAAAATAGCAACGACGCGGGAAAAAAAGGAATTCTCTGCGAGATAAAAATTTCGTCCCGAGAGAGAAACGACCTGAGTATACATCGGAAAGAGCACACGGAAATTTAATCCGTTCAGTAAAAGCCCTCTGCGACGAAAGATCAACGGCGAGAGACGTCGGGACGCCGGGCGTCGTCGTCGCGACGCGACGCGGCGACGCATTCTCCGCGCGATGGCCCAACTCACTCATGAACGGTTCACGTAATCCTCTCATCCCTGGCTATTTCGAACTAATAACCAGCAGCGGCCGCGTTGGTTTCTTTTACGATGCCGACTCCATGCGAGATCATGACGTCTCAACTGTGACGTCAAACAATCAACTAACGAAGGTAGTGAGAGAATGTTAAACTTTATGCACAATGAAAGTACAGAGAATATAATCATCGCATATTATAAATTTTGCAATTTTTTAATCAGGCAATTATTACTCATTAGACAATTATTACTTATCTATACTGAGAAAAAAGTTCTAATTGTATTAACAAGAAGTACAAATAAAATAAATTAGATATTGAGCAAAATGTTCTGATTGTACCAACGAGAAGTATAAAAAAAAAATAAATTCGATCATATAAATTAGATATTGAGAAAAATGCTCTGATTGTAATAACGAGAATACAAACAAAACAAATTCTGATTATATAAATCAAAGTTCTGGTTGTCGTAATTGAATTTCTAGTTACTTCGAGAGTAGAATGTTTAATAGATTTAACTGTCTAATTTATATGTTTCTGACTGAATCTATCGGAATTAATGCAACAGAACTTTTTTTCAGTGCAGACTTGTCGACTATTATTGCAAAGTTAATTTGATGAAATTTCTGTTGTTTTATTAGCAATCTTATATTATCTATAACATCTATGTTCTAGGACGGGTAATATAAATTTGACATTTTGCAACTTTCAGGTTTGTTTCTACTGTAGAATAACTTTGATCTCGGTTTATAACTTAACTATCTTTTTTTGTTTTAAGAATTAGAAAAAATAAATTACATATTATATATAAACTGAGATTAAAATTAATTTACATTGATAAAAGTAGAGGGTGAAAGACCAATCGGATTTGAACAAAATGGGGCTATGTCAAATGTTAAATTCATGAAAGCTTTACATTGAAAAAAATGTAGTATCAATAAGAGACGAACAAATTGTATTCTGATAATACCAAACAAAATTCTAGTTATCGTAATTGAATTTCTGATTGCGTTATTTCGATTAGAATTTATTATTTCGACTAGTTTGATAGATTTCACTATGTTGTAAAAAATTTAGCATGGATTTAACACCGTGAGTGTTAAATATAATTCTCACCTTGTTGATGTTGATTTATCAAAACTCCAACAAAATGTAAATTTAATATCATGAGTTTTAAATCATCACTGTTAAATTTATAATGTTAAATTATAACTAATTGGAGTTATTTTTAATTATTTCTACAGGTCGCCACTGCTCCTATCCTATTAATCTAACTAAAACAATGCAATTAAACAATTTAACTCAAGAAAATATGTTAAATTTTATATTCAAATTTAGTTTATTATTTACTAAGTGCACATTAATATGGATGTTGTTTACTTCAACCACAGAAATGGATTGATTTACATGTTGATACACATGAAGTTAAAATGTTATTTTAACAAGAGATTGATTTAATTTCTTTGATTGCTCTTTTGAAATCTAATAATGTAATGTTCAATCCACAACCATAGTATTAAATCTATATCTCATTGGTGTTTATATCAATGTCAATATGGAGAAATTATCGCCGCATGTGATATTAAATTCACACCTATATTTTTTAAAGTGTATAAGTATCTGATACCTATATATGATCGAACCTATTTCGAATTCCAATTAATGCAGACTTTTTCCAATATAGAAAAAAGAACGATAAAAAAAAGAAACATGACGAAAGTGTGATCAGACATAAAGGCGATGCCGGTTCTTGTCAAGATCGAATTTCGTGTGTATCGCGATATTTCCTCGAGCGACCGGATGACGTGATCTAAGGGACAGCTTCTTGCATCGATCTCAACGAAAATTGCGTAAGGAGAAGCAATTTCCCGTTCGTGTCGTTTCGCACAGCGTTTCCGTCGCTTTTCATTAAACGAGCATCGGGCATTTGGCGCGCGCGCGTAATTGCATTTCGCCGCGCGCATTTAAGCGACGAAACCGCGCTGGGGCGACTTTTATAGCGTAATCTCGCGACTTGAAATACTTCCAAAATGCATCAGCCTTTCCCTTCTTCTTCTTCCTCCTTCCCATCTTCTGTCATAAAAAGTTCTTTGAATTTCGCTTTGAACAGCATCGACTAATGTCCACTTCTACCAATGTAGATTAACTTTAATCTCAGTTTGAGGATGTATTGCACGTATTTTTTTTAACAAAAATTATGAAAAAAATTACAAATTTTTCTATACTGTATTTGAAAATAATACAAAAAGCAATTTAGAAACTGGATAAATGTATGTACAGCCGGATCTTTTCAATGTTTCCATTGTTTATAACTTTTCCATTAACAAAATTACATTTTTTACTTGATATATTGTTATACATTTCTTAATGTTCAGATTACAAAAAAATTTATTAATATGTTCATTTTTATGAAAGTATGTTATAAACAATCGAATTGAATTGCACGTGTCAATGTGTTGTTCTCGTAGCATGGCATTTAAGAATTTAAAGAATTTTAAGAATTAGAAAAGAATTAGATTAGAAAAACTAAAGAATAAATATAAACGAGATACAAAACTAATCTACATAGAGACACAAGCCAATCGTTGAAGTGAAGGTATTAGAAAATGAGTCAGTTGAATCAGTCAAGGATCGATTCTGACGCGACAGCCTTCCACTATAATAATACTAACAGATAACAATCGCGCACAATTGTAAAAAAATTACGATTTGTCACGTAAAACATATATAATCCATCCATATTTTCACCGCGTCATTCGCAGTCATTTGCGTGCAATCGATTCAACGTGTTGTCCACGCGGTGATTCGAAGACTTCTTACGTATCCGATTTAATCATCCGACAACACTCTCGTGTTCTCCCTTTCTTCGTATCTGGTCACAATGCTATAAATACGGAATCTGCGAGCGTAAAACGCGAAGAAGGTTGCTTAGTCGGCCGATTAACTCTCGCGTATGAAATACGGGCGGGAGGATTACGCGATGATTACGGGCATTTCGTGCTGCGAGGAAATGATGTGACGACCCGGGGAAGAGGATCGGTCGTGTTACTGGCGCTGTTTCAGCGCCGAGTGACCGCGGCCGCGGAAGCGTATCGTCATTAAATGCGTCTATAGAGCACGGCGAGAGAGGCGAGAGAGGCGAGAGAGGCGAGAGAGGCGAGGCCGCGGGGATACGGAGAGGTCGCGAAATGATGTCATCGCTTACGCACGTTCATCGAATTAGACCCCGCGATTTTATTATCCACTCAGACGGCTCTTAGCTAAACGAGTTTAATCGTTTTTGCATGAGCCGCTCTCATTATTCACCCGCTACCACACCGTCACGTAACGTTAATTCCCCGTCCGAGGTGCGACGCCGTTCCTTTTTATTAACTGCACCCCGTTGCACCCGCAACGTTGTCGTCGTCGTCGATTAGATAAGAAATGTCTTGTCGGTTAGATGAGAAATGTTAGATTGCCGGAGATTCGACGTTCATTGAAACTCGGAAGTAGTATACACTTCGCGAATATTAATATGAAAAATAGTATTAATTCTAAATAGTATTAACACTATATTGTTAAATTCATGTCAAATTATACTCAATTAAAGTTATTTTAATCACTTTTACATACAGAAAAATATTATTGCTGGGAAAAGTGATCACTCAATTCACTTTCTTCCTTTTAAATAACGGTTATCTTCAACAAAGAATTTTTCTTGATAATATAATATAATCTTAAAATAGACTTAAAACAAATTTTAGAAAAACTCGTTATTACTGAAAACAAGAATCTATTTTCTTTTGAAGAACATTGTAAAATTCATCGAAGAAGTAACTTTATATAATAAGCAAATCGAATTTGTTTTGATTTAATAATATTGATTGAAGCATTAAACTTACTAAGATTTAGAATATATTTTGAATAAATTTGATGCTCATGATGAACTTTTACGGACATTGAAATTAGCAAGTCGGAAATTTCTGCAAGGTTTTTTTAAGCATGTGATAAGCTTATAAAGTAAGAATATTTTCCATTTTGTTCATAGTTCATATGTAAAAATAACCAAACTTACAGAAACTCAAAAGGCACAGTGACCTTTCGAAAGTAGAGATTTTAAATTTTAAAACTCTATTTTAAAATTTAAATTTCGTTCATTTTTAACTAAGTTAAAAATAAAACTGCTTGAATTTTGAAGTTTGTAGCGCTACGACGAACTCTTGTTCAAACCCAATACAATACATAACTTTGACTAATATTCTTAATGTAAATTTTATGGTTCTTCTAATCTATTAAGAATATTCATTTCAAGATAAAAAAAACTGACGAAGAAATAATGAATTTCACGAATGCTGTTTCACTGATGAACCGATCAATCAATTGATCTCCGAAAATTGCAGGGTTGGCAAAGACTAATGTTTTTTAAAGAATAAATCAAGTTTTTCTTAAATATGCTTCAAACATGCTTTAAACAGTGTTATAAAAAGACACATTTAAAAACATCAATTAAGCATGTTTAAACTGTTTAAAACATATTTTTTTATCAACCCTGGAAAAATATGACTCTCACCTGCTAGACACGAGAAAGAAACGAATCTGGGAACGCATTTTACGCGGTCGGAGAATAAATAGTATCATGTCACAACTAGTCATCGGCGCTGCTCGCGCTCTGTGAGAGATAGAAGAAATCAACGGGGAATGATTCATGAATGTAAAAGAGCATCCTACGCAAACGCGCTCCTCGTTCACGCGGCGCGTTCTCAGAATTCTCTGGCGCGTCACGCTTAACCATTTTCTTATCAAAATCCAAGCTTGTCCTTAATGCTCGCGAGGCACGCTTGTGGAGGAAATATGTGGAGGGAAAGACATGTAAATAAATATTTACGACGCCTCCTCCCCCCCTTTAAGCATCGTATTCGGCCGAATCGATATAAACGACGCTGAACGCGTCACTAACATTCATTCGCATTCGCGATATGGTCGTTAAGCGAAACAACAATATTATCCTCGAGGATGACGCATATATTCGTTTAATACTTTCACCGCCACCGTTGTCTTGTGTGGTGACATTGACGATTCATGTGCAACAAAAAACAGAGAATGCACCGTTTGTGCCAATGTGGGTTATAAGACGCGATGATGTAAAACTCTAACAACGCGTTACAAATGGATGACGTAATCGGAGAATAATTTTGCATATCGATCCATTAAATAATTTATGAGAAATAATTTTCGGCTTGTAATCGCTTCTTGAAATGTACTCTATACGGTATGTTTCGATCTATTATGTTCTTGCGTTTAACATCACTTAACGATTACTTTTAGTAGATGCATTCTTTTAAAAAAAATTGTTCAACAACATAAACAAATAACAAGGCTTGACCAAGATAGGGAAGGAATGACTGGCACATGACGATTACTCGTTGAAATTTTACAGGTTTGCTGGCCCCATCTCGTAATCGCGACAGTCTTTTCGAATACGTGCAGGTAGTAAAATTGTGACAGAATGCAATTCACCTTTCAGCGTGCAGTGATTTTGAGATGAACGACAGACGGCATCTGTCCCGATGCATCATTCATGCTTCTATCATTCGCTATACACCTTGATTGCATCACTGTTTTTATTTAACTTCTAAAGAGACTCCTGTTGAATATGTTAATATCTAAATTGAAGAGAGAGAGGGAGAGAGAGAGAGAGAGAATCATGAATATATTTTTTTGATGCGATATTTTCAGGAGACGGAGTACTTAGCACATTTTATATCACATTTATCACCGCACTTAAGTATTTTATTTACATTAGTAATTATCGCGATACCGCAGTTTACAAATAATTTAATCTTTCGTGAACATCGATATTTTTCCGCATAAATTCAACTAACGACATTCAATATTCTTACACGGAAAAGATGATTTTAAAGTATCTAAAAATTTAGCTAAATCTGAAAATAATTTTATTGGGTCATCAAAATAATTATGTAGGACGCTCAAATTGATTACTAAAATTACACCAGAATTTTTCGCTATTTCAGATGTCTAATTATTTTGGTTCAACATTTCGGCCCAACAAAATTATTTTCAGATCTGTATCTAAGTTAAATTTTTAGATACTTCAGCAAAATCATTCTATCCGTATTTTTTTTAACGATATTTTCAGAAAATATAAATATAATATAAATATAGAATAAATAAACACATTTTGTTACATTTGTCACGGCACTTAAATATTTTACATTAATTATCATAACATTTTTACAAAAGTAATTATAAAATAATTATCTTTTGCGATTGATATCGATATTATTCCGCATATAAAGTTCAACGCTAATCAGCATTCTCATTTTCTTTTGCGATATTTTCGGGAGATGAAATAAGTATTTTATGTTACATTTGGCACTTATTTTGTTTTATTTTTAATTATCACTTATTTGCTACAACAATGACACACATAAATAAAAAATTGAAGCGGTCAAAGAATGAATTTAATTATTTTGAATCATTAAAATTTTGTAAATTTAATTTTGAAATGTAATTTTGATGTAACAATTGATTGTAGAAAAATAAAAGATGTACTTTTTAATTTTTTTCTTTATTTTTCATTCTTTTTTACAAGTTCTCTTCTTACAAGTTTCTTTTTTCTAAAAAATCAAATTTTTTGAATTATGTTATTACAAATGAGCTATATATTTACAAAAGTAATTATGAAATAAAATTCAACCAATAAAATCACGTTCAACATTTTCACGTTTTTGCAGTATTTTTAAAAGCTAGTGTGAACAAACATTTTAGTTACTTTTGTAGCACTTAAGTATTTTACGTCAATAATGATCACGTTACCGTGTGTAAAAAAAATAATACCGTTTAACAAAAACCTTATTTTTTGCAACACAAATGTTACTAGTCATTTGCGACATATTTTTGCCTGCTGAACATGAATATATTGACAAAATTTGATTAATATATTATAATTTTGAAAATGACTAAACTGACTTGAAAATGATTAAAGAAGCAAAAAAAAATGAGATGAGAATGATTGTTTTATATTCGCATTCGTGTTGAAAAATGTTGAACAGTATAATTATATGATAGCGTAATTATATGATAGCGTAACTATATGATAGCGTAATTATATGATAGCGTAATTATATGATAGCGTAATTATAATTATTTGTGCAATTGACATGGATATCTTTTCTGCGCAAAGTTCAATCAACGAAGTAATATTTCTTTTTTCGTCTCTTTTGCAGAACGAAATTTGCGGAGGATTAAGGAATCACGTGTTATTCTAATTATCACCCACTCTGGCATAATTTCCACCCACGTCAGGACCACAATAACGAATATTATCTCGAATGCGCACGCAAAATCGCGGATTCACACGTTTTTTTTTATGTTAAAGTCGCGCAATAAGCAACGAAAAATAAAATAGCATGGACACAACACTTCAATTATGTTCTCGCTAATTATGTGCAGCCTTCAAAAAACGCGAAGTCGTCATGGCAGAATTTCCGCATAAGTTCTCTATTATAGTGATAAAACCTACTTTTTTTCTCTTCCCCTACTGATCTCGCGTAGGTCGCGCTTTTCCGCAATTTTTGCAGCGTCGTGCAACTCGGAAATAAAACGGACGCGAGATCTAAGAACGCGAGATCGCGGATCGAGTTTGCGTGTAGGTGAACTCATTAAAAGTGGATCTTCGAATATCCGTATAAGAGTTTCCTACGCGCTACATGACGTCATCTAATATGAGAATGTCGAGTTTTTCGCGAGAGCGTGAATTTTTTCAGCTTATTTAACCACGATCGTGCCGGATGAGTTGTTTTCTGTCCTTTCTATTTTTTTTCACCTTGCGAGATTCATAATTTTTATTATACACATAAAGCCGGATTGCTTTTGCAATATTCTCCTTCGCAGATGATATTCTTCGTTAACAATATCGCGTCACATGCTAATCGAGGTCTTCGGCGAGACGCCAAGTTGTCGAAAATTGCCTCGAGAATTGCGGACGGCTATGAGCCGGGAAAACGATGAAATACGACACCAGCTATCCAGAAAGGTAGTAAAATGCAGTATACAATGAGGTAATAAGCAGCGGAATATAGACGAGAACGAAAATATTTATACGAGTCTCATATCAATGGACTTTCGCGGGCGTGTTTCTCATTAAAGCAATTTGCTTCGGAATTTCATCCAAATTGAGTCACGGAGATTATCGTGATTTCCCTTGAACCATTAATCCACTTAATTCATTTCGTTTAAAAAGATGGGAAGATCAAGGTAACATACGCGGTTGGTACCAGTGCGTATCCGAATTGTGTCGTGTGAGACAGCCACTTGTTCGATGTCACGCACAATAAAACGTCACACATCAGGCCAAGTGAATCCGATCATCCTCGACTCTTCCACATCTGTCTCTCGTTATTTATTTCTTTATTTATTTATTTCAATACAATAAATGCACGAAAAGAACGATTTTGATAAAATATTTAAAAATTGAGATAGATCCAGATTTAAAAATAATTTTATTGGATCATCAAAATAATCACGTAAAAATTTCAAGCATTGCTGCAAAAAATTTTCACATTAGTGACAGTTTGAATTCGTCTTACATAATTATTTTCATGGTCCAACAAAATTAATGTCAGATTTGCATTCAGCTAAATTTTTAGACACTTCAACAAAATTGTATCCTTTTCGTGTAAGCAAACAAAACTAAATCATGGTCTAATAATATTTTTGTGTAAATTTTACAATTTCCTGTTCAAGCAAACTGCGCTACGATTACCTATTTGTTGATCTTGAAACACAGTTCTACATTGTTAAATATCAAGGAGCAATAGTAATCCAATTCCTTAAGTTAAAATAAAATAATTTTTTGTTATTTTTAACTTCCATGTCTGTCAAAATCAGTACATTTCTGATTGGTTTCAAAGTAAACAATGTCTCCATATTAACGGATGTATTTATAAGTGAATAATAAACTAAATTTAATCAAATTTAATATATTTTTTCAAGTTAAATTGTTTAATTTCATTGTTTTAGTTAAATTAACGATATATTGAATAGGAGCGATGGTGACATAGAGATGATTAAAAATAACTCAAATATTGGCTGTAATTTGACGTTATGAATTTAACGGTGCAATTTAAAGCTGGAGTGTAATATCACAAATTAAATTGGGAAGCAATTTCGTAATACTAATGCTGATGAGCATATAAACCTTCAACAACAATTATGAAAATACTTAAGTTCTAAAGCCTCCTGTTGAAAGTGCAGAATGCAAGTGAACCTTATGGCGATTGATAGAGGAAGATTTTAAAGGATTTGTATCTACAACTTAGAATTCATAGTATCATTGTTTAGTACAATTGTCCAAAACATACAACATTGTTTTATCAAGAAATATTGACAATATTATTGACAGCCTTGAATATCATTGTGATACAGGAGACATGTTCAATAATGAAGAAATCCGGATCACCATCAATATTCTATATCAATTCATTTAACCACACTCAATCAGTAATAATGACAATATTTGTTGGTACTGACAGTATTATTGACCATGTAAGATTCCTATTTATATAATATAGAATATTGAAAGAACTGAGACATTGCAATGTTAAAATGTATATATTCTTCAACGTTAAATTTATGATAATTTTTCTACATTGATTGTTAATGTATAAAACACTGTAAAGAATTTATTGCGGAAAATATCACCCATTAAAATATGACTCAAAATATCAATCAGGATTCGAATCTAAATCTTTATCATTTCATGATGGGCTTTTTGCTATTGTTTGTTTATTTTTTTCTTGTGTACAATATTTTTATGTCTCGTCAGATGAACAGACCGACTCTTTGGTTCACAATCACGATTACCTCATTCTCGAATCGCACAGGCACGTGAGCATTTAGGCGGAGCAAAACAGCGTGTTGCCAACACGCGTGATATATCTGATGACCGATCCGGCCTTTCTACAGTTCCACGCAGGACTGGCGGATGCCGTCCGTCGAAACATTTCCGTCTGTATCGCATAATCGCTAGCCGCGACATACGCAGGAATGTATAATACATAGTCGGGATGCACGACTCTCCAGAGACGGTTGTTGATATTACGAAGTATCTCATCGCGAAATATCACTTTATACGGTTTTAATGTTTCAGCATCTCGTCCATTTTGCGAATATTCCTACAGAAAAAATATGCTACTGTTGTAAAAGTGATTACTTAGTTTAGTTTTTTTTCTTTTAAGTTACGATTTAACAAAGAATATTTTTTTTATATATAATTGTCTTAAAATATACTTATTACAAATTTTAGAAAAATTTATTATCGTATATTCGAAGAGTTTATTCTGAAAATGTTAAATTTTATCAAAGAAGCGACTTTATATAATAAGCAAATCGAATATATTTTAATAAAATCTTGATTAAAATATTGAACTTATTAAGATTCAGAATATATTTTGAATAAATTTGTGATGAACTTATGATAGATTGCGATTGAAATTTGGAAATATTTCTGAAATAAGTAAATTATGTTTAAATTTAGTATGTATTTTTCTGTATGTACGCTGAGAGAAAAGTATTTAGTATTTATGACTATAATTATAAAGTAAATTAATTATAAAGCTTCATTTTTATAGTTATTACTGCTATAATGTTAGTAACAATTATATTCATAATTCTACCAAAAAAAATATAGTTGATATCAAAAAGGTCAAAAAATTATAGTTAAATTATGGCAATTATAACAATTTTTTTTTCAAAATAACGTATGTAAAAAAACGTATCGTACGAAGAAACCCAAAACATTTTCTTCCTTTGGATGGATAATTGATTTCTTGACTGTTCCGGATCAGCTCCGACAATTATTCTTAAAGTCGAAACGATAAAAATAAAAATGAAAAAGTTTGACTTTACGGCTCTCGGATGACAATATAGTTCAAGTTCGTGGAAATCTTTTTCGGGTATTTGGCACTCTCTTGGGATTTTCAGATAGCGCCTGAAAAGTTCCATCGAGAAATATTCAAATCGATCCCGATTAAAATGAAAAAGTTATCACCGATTTCTGCATAAAGAAAACCGCAAAGTTGACAGCTCATAAAAACTATAATTATTATATTTGCTACTATTGCAATTGTAGTCACAAATACTATACATTTTTCTCTTAATATATTACTATCTCTACTGTTTATCTTTCTCTCTGACTATATATATTTATTTATCTACTATCCTTATCATTCCTTTCAGCTGCAGCGTGCATTAACTATGCGACACATCGTTGCTGGTCAACGCACGCATGCCGATTACCAGCCAAGGATGTTGTTCCCTCCTGTGCTCCTCCGACCTCGCTCACGTGTAACGTAATCGCCGATAATATACGCACCATCGCGCCTCTTTTACATGCCGCGAGACACAACATAGGATATGGGGCATAGCTTCTGGTATTGGATTCTGCGGTGCCGGACTCTGCGGTGTTTGTCGGCCTGTTGGAAAATTCGTGCGGTGTGTGGTGTTATGGAAAATTGTTTCACCGACTCTCTCTCTCTCTCT
>NW_012130097.1:864795-869667 GCF_000143395.1 Atta cephalotes
GTACGTACGTACGTCGTACGTCGTACGTACGTCGTACGTACGTCGTACTACTACGTACGTCGTACGTACTCGTCTCGTCTCTCTCTCTCTCTCTCTCTCTCTCTCTCTCTCTCTCTCTCTCTCTCTCTCTCTCTCTCTCTCTCTCTCTCTCTCTCTCTCTCTCTCTCTCCAGTAATCGACACCAATGCGAAGCAAAGCAACGCGGCCAGATAGATCTCTCCCATGGAAACAAACAGCAACCTTGCCCTGTTACCCGTTTTCGCGTAATTTTGCTGTTTACGCAACACAAGAATCAAGAATCTAGAATGCACGCGAAAGAAAAATCATTACAGAATATTTATTCATTTTCGCTTTTTTAAATAAATAAATCAGTACATAAATAAATAAAAAATGGATAAATATTATTATTGATTATTTAGCGTTCTAGAATGAGATTCTCAAGTGCTAAAAAGCAATACACTCGGCAATACATAATTGAATAAAATAAAATTGAAAGCAAATACATAAAATAAAATTATAAAAATAAAGATTAAAAAAAAGAAAATATAAATATAGAAGAAATGAAAATTGAAAAAAAAAAATATCATACATAGACTACATCCATTCTTCCCTCTCTTTTTCTAATTTTGATCACTTAATCTTTGTAGATACACTGAGAGAACAATTTTTGATATTTATAACTACAAGTGTACAATTTTACAGAAAAATTGCAAGAGATAAAAATAATTTATTTTCTTCTCATAGAACTTTAAGAATTTTTTCACAATTTTTTAGTACTGCATTTCTTATTTTTATCATGAGAAAATATGATACTAAAAAATTCTCAAAAAATTCTCAGAACTTTAAAAGAAGAAAATAAATAATTTTTATCTCCTGCTGTTTTTTTTAGTATTTAAATAAAAAATTATTGAAAACTAATATTTAGCGATTTTTAGTAATTAACATCTCTAGTTAACCATTGTGAAAATCGCAAAAAAAAATGGTAGAGGACTTTTCGACTCAATTTAGTCCGCTAAACTTGCTCAGGATGCCGAAATTTAAGGATACCCTGTATATAAAATTACTACTTAAAAAATATATAAGTAATTTTTATACTTCATTTTCCGAGTTTCTTACTACAATTTTAAGTCGCAAATTTAATTATACGTATCTCGTATAATTAAATGTTACTATAATTGCATAATTATTACTGTTATAATGTTAGTAATAACTATACTTAGTAATAACTATAACTATAACTATATATATTTCTTATTAAGAAATATATACAGTTGGCAACGAAAATGATAATAAATTATATTATAAATTATATTACTATACAAATTATTACAATCACTATAATGATTAATTAATTATAAGTTACAATAACTGTAACCATTTTTACGATAATAATAACTATAATTAATAATTAATAAATATCCTTTTTTGTCGCTAACTATGTATATATATTTAATGATAAAACTATACGTATACTATATGATTATTATTATTCACTTATACAGCAATAATAATCATAATTATAAGTAACATATTTAATTACAAATATAAAAAATTTTTCTCTCAGTGTAGATAGGCTATTCAGAGTACCCCAAAAAATTTTTACTTTAAATTGTAATTATATTTTTTTAAATATATATAGAATTTATTTCTACCTTTATAAGATAAAAGAATGTAAAAATAATGACTTTCGAACTTCTTGGCAATATTTTTTATTTTCTTTTTCCAAATCGAGGAAAAAGAATAAAGAAAAAAAGAAAAAAAGAATTTTTATAATAACTATGTGTGGGCACCTACCTACTCAAAGGATAAAACTAGTACTGTTCAAGAATTATAATTCTGGGCAATGACTTGACATATATCGATATACGTTCATGTTGTTTATTGGTTTTCTTTCTTAATGAAGATTGAAAAAGGAAGGGCGCAAACTTAAATGTCAACACACGTTAAAGTCGAATTCTAGAATTATAAATCTTGGACAATATTGCCTTAAAGGATTCACTTTCTCTTTCCAGAAATAAAGTTCGAAAATTAGGTCAAAGGGCGAGATCGGCCGTTAGCAGAGTAAATTTAATCAATCTCACGCGGATCTTCGCACGTCACGACGTCGTTTGCCAGGCTCGTTTCGGATAATGATCAAGCACAATCATGTCTCTACATTTCCCTGTTCATCCTACAAAATGTATTCAGGAAGAAACAATTTCATTCGATCTGCTCTTTTTTTTTCTCGCTTCTCTCGGAACGGTGATTGCTCCCGTAATACAAGCTTCTCGTGGAAATAGGAGAATTTTATCATGGCGATAGAAGAAAGAAAGCGTAAAGGGAAAGACTGTAAGTAAGACAAAGAAAGTGCCGAGATAAAATTATTCCTCCTATTCTTCTTTCTCTTTTTCTCTCTTTTATACGTCACGATCACTCAAGAGATATTTTGGCTACGTCTGCTGACGTCAGATACGGAAAAGCGTATATAATGCAAACGCATGCTGCGTAATTAAGATACTTGAGATAGGAACGATACAAGGGAAGACAGATGAGCTGTAACTATATATGTATATATACATATATATATATATATGTATATATATATATGTTACGCGTATAAGATTATTTCCTGGGAAGATCGAAATGGGGAAGAGGGATTATATACCAGCGGCCATGTTCAACCGTGGAATTCAATTTGACGTTTTCAGAGACGTTGCTTAAATCTTAATTAGGCCATTACGTCATTCCTCGATCGAAGAATAGGTACGTGAGCTTCCCGAAACTCACTTGATTCGTTGGATTAAATAGAAAACCTTCATCGCGTGTGTCATACGCGAATTTCGCTAGGAGGAGATACATCAAATAATTTTCTTAAAAGAATAAAAAAGAAAACATTTAAAAAAATTCTCTCAACACGAATTGATATTTAATCTTTTGTCAATGGGACTTTGAAGACCGTTTTTTTATTGTGAATTCTGGTAAATAAATTTAAATCTGTATAGAAAAATAAATAAAATACAATCCAACACTTCTACAATAGTAAAAACTCGTAAAAGTTTTCACAAGTATACAAGAATTTTTTTAGATTTTTATGCGGAATAATGCAAGGTGATAAAAATTTACAGCAACAAAGTGCCTATTAAATCATTAACAATTAGTTTTGCATATTTACAAAAATATAAACTTTGAAGTGTTAATTATATATCTTATTGAATACCAAAAATAATAATTAACACAAAATGTCCACTTTTAGCTTTAAAACAAGCTTTAAAACACTTCAAGAATGCATCAATGATGGCTGTGCATCTTTTTATAGATAAATTTTATTAAACTAATTAATAGAGCTTCAGTTTATCAATCAATAAAAATCTTTTAGTGAGTTTTCTTTTTGATATCTATTAGTAAGATGTAACTAATACTGCATAGTTTGCTCGTTTTAAATATATGTTACTATCTAGATAACCAGCTGATTGACGTTATTTGTCATCGTTTTGACGTCAAAATGACGTCAAGTATGATCGTCAGTTTGTTATTCAGACAGAATATCTAGTCATAATTGAATCATAATATTACTTGCATTTTTTTGCATTCAGCATCTTCGCTTTCTCTCTCTTCAACGCCTGAATATATTTATTTCATTTTAAGTGCAAAAGTTTTGAGAATTTCAAACAAACCTAAATAAACCTAATGATATCATTGTAGGACGTCATTTAACGTTCAAAAAAATGAGCTTAATTAAAAAATGAACTTAAATTAAGTGACAAATAAAGTCACATGATAATGTTCTTATGATATTTAATATGACTTTTGTGTTCTATTCAAGTATCTGAGTAATGATTTGATAAACATAAAATTTTATAGCTTTTTTGAGTTCAAAGGGTTGCTAAAAGTGCGAAATTTCATACTGGCAACAGGAGGATTAAGAACATAGACGTTGTATATTATCTGGATATTTTAAAATTATTAGATAATAATCGTTTTCAAAAATATTCTAAGTGATAAACGAATACAGGAAAAAACGTCTTGGCGAGTTTAATTAGAACGTATGTTTATTTATATTCATAAATGTGTGATATTAAACATTTCTGTAAAATTTTTTTGCAAGTTGCCCGAAGCGATAAGAGACACGACGACAGAATTTTTAAGAATATTCGACTGCACATATGAGTGAACCACGACAAGATTGATCGTGCTCATCGATCCTGCAGAATCTTGAGTGTTCGGTGTAAACTGTCGCGTAAAAATGTCGACGAATTCTTATCGCGCGTATTAACGGCGGTGGGTGCATTTCACGGAACGGCAAAAGACAAAGTAATTCCATTTAGCAGACTCGCTCGTGATTAAAAATAGCATCGCGATGTCTTCCTGCACGCATTCACTATGATTCTCTCTTTCTCTTTCTCTCACTTTTTCTCTTTCTCGAGCGAACTGGCGCACCCATTCGTGTGCCATTTGTACAGAGGGTATCCCAGAAATCCCGTTCATAATTTTAATGACGTGACCTGTACGCACAAAAGAGCAATATTCTCCATGTTCGTATTCAGTGTCTTGCAAATCGTGACAATAAATTGATAATATTCCATATTTTCTTATTTCATGTAATTAGAAACGTTTAAAAGGCATAAGAACCTCCAAAAGTTCCAATTCCAAAGTTCTAAATGCAGAATATTACATTAACATTTGTGCAGAAATTTATCTAATATTAAAAATTGTATTAAATATTAATTATATTAAAAGTTACATTAAAAATATTATCTTAACTTTTTATAAAAGTTATATTAAAAATATTATATTAAATTTTTATATCTAATTATTTTATATCTAATTAAAAATTATATTAAATTTATTAATTATTGTATTTTCTTCAAATCTAATCTAATCTCTCTCTCTCTC
>NW_012130097.1:869687-873059 GCF_000143395.1 Atta cephalotes
ATTAATTAATTAATTAATTAATTAATTAATTAATTAATTAATTATTATTATTATTATTAATTAATTAATTAATTAATTAATTAATTATTAATTTATTATTATTACTTACTTACTACTACTACTACTACTCTCTCTCTCTCTCTCTCTCTCTCTCTCTCTCTCTCTCTCTCTCTCTCTCTCTCTCTCTATCTGGATTTTACCCAGAAAGATACAAACGAATGGAATTTAAACGAAATTTCATGAACGTAAATAAAAATGTACACATATATTTATATATAAACATCATTTAATTATATTACTCTGTTTGCATCTGCGGCATGCTACAAAAGCATGAAAACAAAAAGAAACTAGTGAGTTCCGATAATTATAATATATGTCACTCTGTACTACTAGATAAGATCGTGATAGCAAAATCGCGTAAAAATTAAATAAGAAATATATTGAATATTTCTATAGGTCAGTATTTAATGTTACATTAAAAATATATTAAATATTAATTATTATTGTTTTCTTGAATTCTATTGTAATTCAGCGAATCTTATACAGAGAGGCACAAACGAATGAAATTTGAACAGAATTTCACACAAAAAAATATATATATCTACGAACGTCATCCAATTGATAAATAAACTCTGTTTACACCTGTAGTGCGCTATGAAAGCATAAAGAAGCTAGTGAGCTGCGATAATAAGTACACGTCACTCAGTACTAATAGATAAGATTGTAACACGATAATAGTGTAATCGCATAATACGATTTTAATTAAATTATGAAATAATCGTGATAAGAATCTATCATTTTATTACGGGAAGATCTTAAGGGTTTTTTTTTATCTCGTTTACATCAATTTATCATGGTAACATTACCGTTATCCGTTATCGGACATCACTCAATAACTCGAATTTGCCATTCGCACCAAATTATTCTTCGATGCCCGACATAACGACACTGGACATTCAGCTTTCGTGTTTATTAAAGCTATATATAAAATATCAGAAGATGAGCGATATCGATTTGATACTGCGGGTCGAGTTTTTAAATTTGCGTTGCACTTGAAGCGTTTCCCAAACTTACTTGTCTTATCTTGAATAAAAATCTCTTTACATAATTCAATTTAATTTCAGTTGAACACAATTAGAATTTAATCTAATTTAATAAAATAATCGTAGACGAAACTAACTTTCCCAATTTGTATATTTAACAGTTAACTTCGTTCCTGAAATGAAAATGAATAATAAATATCGAAATAAGTTTCATATTTCGGTCCGAAAGCCCGATTCGGATACACTTATTTGTATATTTATTCGTGTACTTGTACTCTTATATGCGCGTATATTTAGATGTCGTTTTGACATTTCATAGAGTTGCAAGTTGCCGCTAATGCTTTATAATCTTTATTCTTACGTCACGATTCGCTGAATCGTCATCGGCATTCACTTTCCGTGACTAATTGCGGCTGTATAAAACTCCAGGAATACAATCATTGTCTTGCTTAATTACGTTAACAAAACATTTATACAATTTGTGGCCCGCGGTGTATCGCATCTTTCATGTGCACTCCGAAATGTCGATTATATATTCATAAAGATTCGAAAGTGTGTTTGTGGGTTACCCGATAGAACGAGAATCGTGTCGACGGTGTGTGATTAATATTAATTAATTAACCGCCGCGGTGGCTATTTATCAGGAAACATCCGCGATATGAAACGAAGCGCGTAATTCTCAACGGTTTTACGCACGCGGCCAATAATTTATTTACCGAGACTAATGCTTTCGCGAGATTGAACTCACGGATCCAGGCCGCGCGTTGTCATAATGATTGACAATTAAAGTTCCAACGTAAACGCTGCTGACGTCGCTCTCGCGAATCTCCTCTATAGCGATCTATTTCCATCGACGATCAAGAATCATTCTTCCCCGTCGTGTACACTCAATTGTGCGTTGATCCAATTTGCATCGTATTATTATGTTACGACCTCAATTGCGTTAATTAAAACGTAATGGAGTAGTAAGAGCACAAATTGTACTCTACAAGGTATCTCGATTCACCGACGAGCTCAAAACATAATTATCGTTATATATTGTTATATTATTAATTAAAAAAAATTAAATAAAGTAAGAAAGAGAATTAGACAAAACGAGATGTTCGTATAAATTTAAAATTAAAATAATATATTAATTAGATATATTAATTAACATAATTAGAGTTAAAATTGACAATTTTTCGTTTCGACCCCAATATTAGGCCATCCTAGTGTATCGCAAAAAACTCATATTAATTTGTTTATAAGATGTGCTTGAAAATACGCTTGAAGATATTATATGATCATTGAATAGCGTAAAAAATTTATTTATTATTACGAAATGTATAAAACACGTGGATTATATCGAAAAAAAAAGAGCGCCTGTTCTTAGAAAGAGGTGTAGTCGTTACGATAGAACGCTAGTCATCGATCTACACTACTGATCTATGCGCGTTGACCTACACTACTGCAGCTTCGAAATTAGGTCAGGACATTTCCAATTTGCATACAGATGTGAGATACAGTATCATGGATCGGAGGAAAAATGTCTATTAATAATAGTTAATGCTTTGAGCAAAGTAGTAGCAAAGGCAGCTTACTCGTATCCGAAACTCGAGCGATGTGTTACATGTATGGTATAAAATAAATAAGAGGTCGCGCAAATACATATCAATATTAATTATAAACGAGGATAAACAAGCGATGCTTAAGCATTATTTTTTAATTCGTTAATTAATTTTTAACATGAAGATAGATAAAGCAAATAAATCTCATTTAACGAACATTAAAATTTCACATGTGCATAAATTCTTTACACTTTCGTGCTCATTCATAAAATATATGTTTCGTTTCACACACGGTCCTATCGGTATATATAATATACCATGGAGTTACGGTTTTATCAGAGAAAAACATAATGGTGGGAACTGTAAGGTCAACTAACAAGTTTTATATGTAAAATTAATGTTCATAGTTGAATATAGATGTTTTATAGTTGTAATGACTATATAAAGGTAACAACTATACAAGCGTTTTGTATGCAGAATTAATGTGCATAATGAATAAACTACTTCAAGAAAACTTGTACAGTTGTCACTTTTATAGTTGACACTACTATGTCTTTTTCTCTGAGTATAGAATCTGTAGTTACTGCACTACACTGTTAAATTCATAATATCAAATTATATTCAATTTGAGTTATTTTTAAACATTTCTATGGTCGTCACTGCTTCTACCAAATATAACGTTAATTTGCAGGGTTGGATAGTAACTAGTTAAAACGTTAAAAGTTAAGTAAAAAAAAAGTTAAAAAGTTAATAACTTTTTAACTTAATTAAATTACTTTTAA
>NW_012130097.1:874326-882301 GCF_000143395.1 Atta cephalotes
TTTGAGTTAAAAAATTTGTTTATCTCTTTTAAATATCTTAGAAAAATAATAAGATATAAGACTAAGGGTATATATTCGTAATCTGTTCATATTTTAAGACCATCTTAAATAATTTCTTAAGATGCTAATACAACCCTTTGATTGGTTTATGCAGTTATGCCTTATGCTATAAGCCTTAGTTCCGGATCTACAATAGATATTTTAAGTCGTAAGAAATTGACCAATTACAGTCAAATGTTTTTCTCGCATTCGATTGTAATTGGTCAATTTCTTATAGCTTAAGACTTATTAAAAAATAATCACTGATCTTGTATCTTCTCTATGTGCTGGCTGTTTTTTTAAAGTTATATAACTTATATAGTTATATCGTTATATGTTATATACTTATATCACATATGAATAAAAAATTTAATTTACTTAATAATCTATATCGTAGTTATTTAATCTCATTTTAAGAAAATTATTACTATGATCTAAAAAATAATTTTTTTCAAAATTAACTTTTTTTTAACTTAAGTTAATTCAATATTGACTTAAATTACGTTAAGTTAATTTTTTCCTTTTCCTTTATTCCTTCAACTTTTAACTTAATTTTATTAATTTTGTAAAACCATCAACTTTAACTTTATTCAGTTAAAAAAACATTAACTTATCCAATCCTGTTAAGTTAACTAAAACAATGAAGTTAAACAATTTAACTCAAGAAAGTGTAAATATGATTCAAATTTATTATTCACTAAATGCATACATTAATATTTACGATATTTATTTTGAAACTAACTATAGAAATGGATTGATTTATATTTTGATACATGAAATTAAAAATAATAAAATGTTAATTAATTAAGGAGAGTAAACCTATTTTTAAGCTATTTCAAAGCTGACCTTAGTGCTTAAATATTTCAGTGTGAGTTTATATACATATTCATAAATCTGCAAAAATTCCGCCGAAAATATTATTTAATCTAAGGAATTAGATTACCATTGTTTCTTTGATGTTTAACAATGTAGTTATTATTATACAATTTACAGTGTGGTATATCTTTCCTACGTCTGTTTTATTTTTGACGATGAAACTCTCAACATTCCGGAGTTGTATATTTCGCGATAATCAGAACAGTTTGAATTATCCTATTTGATCGATTGCCTGAGAAACGATGTTCGTATATAGATAGGAGAATTGTAAAGTGATTATGCCACGATCAGTTGATATCTCTCGACACGTGACTCGGACGCGAGGTCCTATTCAAAGATTCGCAGTTAAATCGGCAATAAAATTAAAGACTGGAAATCCAATTTGTCCGAGCTACAGTGTTTCGCATAGAAGCTCTTATATTAACTGCGGGATAGAGTTAGGAGGGGCGACGCGATGAAAACGATCTTCTTTCGCACAATCATGACTGCTTGTCCGAGTAAGATAAAAGGCTTGACAGATATCTCGAGAGATACCGTCTGCCTCCGATAACGTGTCAAAATAATTGTCATGTAAACCCGTCGACTGTCGTAAGACACGATTTGACGTCAATCGCCGTGCGTCTGTTTGTAAAACCAGCGGCGTTCGCGACAGGACGCCACGTAATGGTACTCGATGCCGGGAATCGAAAACACCTATAATTTCGGTGAGCTCTCGGATTCCCGCAGTCACGATGCCCCGTGTGGCCGACATGCGAAAGCGATCCCCGGTGGTTTTCCCGCGACAATAGAAACGCGACGCTCACCGAGCGTATTTCTACCTGCCATCCCGTAATCGAAAATGTATCGTTTTTGTTTCCCGATGGCTATCTTTCTACAATGTCGACATCGATATTAATAACAATTTATAAATACACCGATAAATATCAACGATCATAAATTGACATTTATGAAATCTGATATTTTCTCGTAAAAAGAAAGATGGACTTGATATTATTTAGAAAAAAACTGCAATTAATTTTTTACATCCAAAGTAATTCCTAAATAAATGCAAAAAAATTGAAGGAAATATTCCTTGACTTATTTTTAAAAAAGTATATAACATGTGTCCTCTAAACTATGTTTTCAAAATACAGAGTGTCGAAATTGAAAGGGAACATATTAAAATTTCGAAAATCTGGAAAACTTAAATATATTTTGTTCAAATTCGTACACATTATACTGAAAAAAAATCGAAATATTCGGAAACAAATGTTACTCGCAACATTTTCTTCGATATTTATTGATTATAAAAAAATTTGACTGTGATGACGAAATATACATTTCTGTGAAATATAATCTCGTTTTTCTTATTAAATTGTAAAAAATAAAATAAATTTATTTGGTAGGAATAAAATTTTATTTCGTCATATTTAAATAAGGATTTATTTCAGTGAAATAAACATTATATTCCGCAAATAAATTTTGAAGTATTTTTTCACGACAATCATTTTTCAGTACCAAAATATTTTTACATCAGAGGCGTGCGTATGAGTAATTTATATTTTGAAAATGGAGCAGTTTAGAACATATGTTCATACACTGAGAAAAATAGTCTGGTTGAATTAAATAGTAATTCTGGTAGAAAATGAATGAATTAGAATTTTCTGGTTAAATCTGCTAGAATTCTAGTTGAGATAGCTAGAATTCTGATTTGATACAATTATTCTAATAAAAATGAGAATTCCGGTTATCTCAACTAGAATTCTAAATTTAACCAGAAAATTTTGATTCATCTGATTTTCAATCAGAAATTTTTTTCAGTGTAAAATACACCTTCTTTTCCTAAAATAAATAAAAAAAAGCTATCATCTTAATTTTTATACTTACTCAAGAATCACCCTGTATATTTAGACTCTCGGTTGAAGTAAGTTTCCATTTTTTTATCGAGCGCTAATCTTTGAAAATACTTTTTTCACTCAAGCCGTTGAATAAATGTCTCGTAATGAGTTCGATATTACATCACATAAAAGCGATGTTGGATCGATCTCTTTTCAAGATTGACGTTAGATTGACGTTCGCATTTGCGGACTGCGGAGAAAAAAATCAAAGAGGAAGAAAGAGAAAGAATGAGAGAAGAAAAGAAAGAGAGAGAGGGGGGGGAGGGGGGAGATCTTGCTTCGAAAATGAATCAGCGTTATCTTTTACGGGAAATGCAAACGAACCGCTTATCATGGTTCGCGTGCGGCAATCCTACACGCGAACGGATTCTTTCCATGGGACGAACGCGAAGATATTGGGAACTACTTCGTAATAATCGTCGGCAGAGAAATTGCTGTGCGCTGCATGAATGCACATATCCGTTGTATTCATAATAGCAGAGTTTGCAGAAATAAAGAATTACAAAGGGAGAATACGAGACCGCCTGTTCACCTCTCTTCTACTTTTTCACTCTAATAATTCAAGAAAATAAAAAGAATCTCGCGCATCTAGAAGAAAATACAGTTAACGCAAGTGCAGATAAAGTAAAAATTTAGATAACGCTTTTGTGATAATTCACTATCTTATCAAAAGTTATACAATACAATGAAGCCTATAATACATCATGGAGCAACTGCAGTTTAATTTTGTAAATGCGCTTCTTTCATAAAATAACAATTCGATGTTTACCGAAGAATTTAATGTGTTTTCGCCTTCGACAGAATCTGTTATTATATCTGATCTTGAAGAATCTCATCGTCCGTCGTTTTTGAAAGACGATGGAGACGGACGGTCCACACGCAGCAGTGACGTGACCCTGACCGCCAACGCACACGATTCATCATGGAAAAATAATTGCGTGGAACGTTATTGCCTCGAGTGGAATTGCATCGCGTGTCAGAGGCAACGAAATTATGTAACGACAGGAGACGAGAGAGGCGATACATCGCAATACTTGAAATGCATCGCACCGATCTCTGGCATGCGCGATTCTTCTCTCCGAGGTTTTCACGGATATATTTCCGATTGGCATTCGCGACTCGCCTGAGAAACGCGTCACGATTTTCAATTCAATCAGATGCGACAACCGATGGCGTAAGCAACGCGAGAGATGACGAAGAATTACAAGAATATCGGACTGATGACTATACACGGTGTTAATAATCGCGAGAAAATACGCGTTGGCGGACGGGTTTCGCGATTTTAACGGAAATCAGTGTCGGAGTGATTTCTTTCGAGACCCGTGATAAATTTTAAGACCCAATCATGTTGATGATAATAATAAATAGTACTAAATAATAGTAATAAATGTTAATAAATGCCAATAATAAATAAATAATTATTGCTGATGTATTGAGAGAAGTGTTTGGTATTTGTGACTATAATTTAATGGTAAAATAATTATCCATTTTTACTATTTTACTATTTTAGTAAAAATTATTAAAATACACTGAAAGAAGAGTCCGATGATAACTTAATTAATCAAATATTGAATAAAATAATTTCAATTAAATGTCAATCAATAACCAAACATATAATTTAGTTTTCTAAATTTTAATAATTATTATCGATTGGTTGATTTGATTCATTATATATCATCATATTTGATAATACTTGCTAAATACTAAAAGAAAGTAAAGGTATTTTTATTTATATTAGCCGAACATTTGATTGAAATTATTTCACTCAACATTTGATTGATTAGGTATCATATTTTTTTTAATAGGTAACTGTTAATTATGATTATTTCATCATGCAATTATAGTTACAAATATCAAACATTGTTCTCTCATTGTCAGTGTAGATGCCTAAGATGCAGGGCCGTATTCATTCATGGCGCGAATATGAAACGTCGAAAATCCGTGCGTCAAATAGCGGTATTTAATGAAGTACGGCGTTCAACAAAGCGCGTCGCGGTTTTTTAAAAAGCAACGATGCAGTGTTAACGATATAAGTATGTAACCGATATTGAATCGATTGACCCGAATCTCGACGGTGGAAAGGGGATAAATAATAGTCGCGACCTGATTCTATGATAATTCCTCGCCTTTCGAGAGCGGCGGCGGCGGCATCCGCGGCCCTTGTTTCTCATCGACGGAACACCTTATTGCGCGAGGCGACCATATCGATTAATCCTTTAAAAGGTCATGTCAATATAACGGTAGAAAATGCAATATGTATTGACACGACACGGCTCGTGGCTTGACAAAGAACGCGCGGAATATACACCTCGAGCTCATTATATTCCAACAACGACAGTATTCGCGCGCGAATAAAAGTCTATCCTGATCGTTTTAATCATCAGCTCAGTAATCGCAAAAATTGCGAGGTGTACGCGTAGAAATTTAATTTATACAATCGGGCAAATATATATGAGTACTGAGGTATTCTACGCTCTGCTGCACCGATACAGTGTTTTAATCCCGATAATACAAAGCCCGTTCAAATTTCACAAAAAAGTCATTGACGCGAAATTCGACCACAAATTACACCGTAAAATAACTTTGGCCGAGTCGAGATAAATTTAACTCAAATTTTTAAAAAAGGCATGAATAGCATACTCTAAAAAAATATGGATGTAAATTTAAACTAACTATGGGTGTCAAGTATCATTCTCACTGTGTTGATGTAAACATCAACTTCAGAACGGATTTTAAATCAAGATGTTAAATCTACACCATGTTGGTATTTACATCAACATCAACACGATGAGAATTATTACATAAACGCCATATGATGTTAAATTCACGTCTATATTCTTAGAGTGCACGCGCGTCCAAAATCAGTACATAAGACGTCTTAAAACGTTTTTAATATTTTAACGTATAAGAAGAAATTGTTCATTTTAAATTAAGTTACTTCGTCCTTTCTTTCGATGAAGAAACATATTATATTTGATTTAAATACATACATTCTTCAATAAAAGAAAAAAAGTCAATTAAATTAATTTAATGAATAATTTTTTTAATTTAAATGAATAATTTTTTTCAGTGTGTATTAATTATCTGGCAAAATTTGGATCAAAGTTATACCGTTTTACAATACTAAGAAAATTTCGCGATGGCAAAGGTCAGAACCCTTCGGGGCATTAATGAGAAAATATAATGTGTCGAGCAAAAATATTTGCGCGAAAGAAAGTCGTTCATATCCTGATGGCGGTTCTCCAATTCGGTTTTCTAATTCTATCCCATACATATCAAAGTCAACGGTTTTTACTCGCAAGCGAGGCCTGCGAGGCACGCAATAACAAAATAATATTTGTGTACATAGAAAACAATGCAATTTAGCCTTGAGCACTAGAGCGCGGAGGCTTCTCATCTCTTGCATATGAGGACTATACATCACCGGTGATGTCAAAAGCATATCTTCGCGCTATATGCCCCGACCGTCGCGTCGATGCGGCTAAATTTACCGAAACATTCGCAGATCGTAGACGCGAAGCGATGGGGATGTCAGAGAAATAGCTCTGAATAAAAAAAGGACGGGAAAAAAAAACCTCGCATGACGAAAGAAACGCTGTTTAACACAAGAGAAAAATCAAATGCTTCATCCAAGACCGATATTTCTTGGACGGAGTGGAAGATTACACTGCTTACTTGCTGCAATGATACAACTTAAAGAACAATGTTTTCCAGAAAATAAGTTCGAATGTTTAAAATTTTTTTAATTTTGCAATATTAATTTAAAAATACAATTTGATGTTCTATTAACTAATTATGAAGTAATAAAAATATGTTTTTTAAATATGTTTTGTTTAGTTTCCATTCTTTTTTGTGAAAAAATAAAAAAAATGATAATTCTCAAGTTATAGCGTTGTAGCAAATGAACGATATCTCAAAATAGATAAATGAAGCGAAGTTAAACGTCTTATTTATCATTTTAGCGTTTATAAAATAATCAATAGTATTTTTCTTCAAACACAATTCTTTTGTGAATAACAGGAGGAGAATTAACAGCGCGAAGTGTTGAAAATGTTCTTGGCGTTTAGACCATCTCGGATTTTAAGTCAAGGGTTTCGCGATAATCGATAAATGTGATGGATAAAAACGTGGGCACGATTAACGGACTTTTATCGTGCCATCGTAATCTTTTCTACACAACGCGCTCTTTGCACGGATGCCTTTTAATCGGGCGCACACAGTACAACAACAATGTGTATGTTAACAGTTAACGCGAGGATCCTTGCCGGCAGCATCGGCTCTTCCCTATTTTTACATGCATCCAGCCACGATGTGTAAAAAGTGATGGATATAAATAATCTCACCTATTTACATGTTAAATTGGATTACATGCGCGTGTGTATCGATACAATAGTGCGAAAAAACCCCGAGACGAGAATAACTTTACGAACGAGGTAATTATCAGCTTTTAAAAGTTCTAATATTGAGAAGGAAAAAAATATATATACATGTATACATCAATCCCGCGCCACTTTGCAAGGAGGCCAAAATTAATAAGGAGCCTCCACAAGGAAAGGAAGAAAAAAGAAGCGGGGGTAGGGAATCGAAAAAAGAGATGAGAAGGAGAGGAGGACACATTCAGAGAAAAAGACACAGCATAAATATAAAATTAAATATAAAATTAAAATAAATTACAAGTAAAATTAAAGTAAATTAAAGATAATATCACTTGGGTTTTATTTTTTAATTTTGTACAACAATTTTTTTTTTGAGAACCGCGCACTCTTAACGCCTTTATTAACCTTTTTGTAGACAGGCCATTTTGTAATGATAAAAGTGACTGCATAAATTTCATTCATATGTAGAATAAATGTACATATTAATTTATTTAACTATATAAATTCTACATATAAAACTTGTTTAGTTATCACCTATAGTTGCTATCTCTATATTTTTATTTGAATATTAGAGGAGAAAAAATTCTAGATATGATATAGCATAGTTCTGAATATCATATGAATATGCAGAACTAACGTGTTGTACGTATAGTTTATTCAATTTCTACATTAATTCTACATATAAAACTTGTTTCAGTTTTCACTTTTATATTATAATTGTTACCACTATATTTTTTTCTGACTGCAGAAGGAGAAGAGATTACAGATACAGATTCTAGGTATAACACAAAGTCTCTCTCTCTCTCT
>NW_012130097.1:882990-888795 GCF_000143395.1 Atta cephalotes
ACTTTACGTTACGTTACGTACGTACGACGAAGAAGGTAAGGAAGTAAGTAAGTACTAATACGTAGTACTACGTAGTAACTACTACTACTACTCTCTCTCTCTCTCTCTCTCTCTCTCTCTCTCTCTCTCTCTCTCTCTCTCTCTCTCCCTCCCTCCCCTCCCCTCCCTCCTCACCACACACACACACACACACACACACACACACACACACACACACACACACACACACGCACGCACGCACGCACGCACGCACGCACGCACGCACGCACGCGCGCGCGCAATTAAGTCATAATGATCGTAGGACGTCATCATGACGTCATTCGTCATTTAACAATGAACTTATAAGTGATAAATAAGACCATGATGAAGTCCTTATAATATTATTATGACTTCTGTTCGACTTGGGACATAGCATCGATATAATATATAGAATTAATGTACTCTACGTGGTTCACTCAACTACGTACATTAATTATACATTTAAAACTTGTATAGTTGTCTTTATAGTTGCTACTACTATGTTTTTCTCTGAGTGGAGAGATTCCAGATATGATATAGCTTCGCGACATTTAAATAGGTTCGCGACGACGCACACGCATTGCGTGAAATTAATTTCTATTTTCGGAAGCGGCCGGGAACCTGTGAAGAATTTAGAGCGTGCGGGTATACGTAATTCCGAGGTAAAACCAAGGCTTGCGCGAGCAAGAAAGAGAAAGAGGCTAGTAAATCGAACGAGAGGCGGCGACCAGCAGCGTCAAAGAATAATCGTCGCGATATAATCGAGATAATTGCTCGCGCGTGATGAGCGGCGAAGAGAAATGCATGTTAACGTCATTGGAATAAAGCGGATATTTTACTTTATATCATTATGCAAGAGAAATCCGTATAATATCCACACACGTATGTGCATCGCAGGCCATTTAAAAAGGTCAATTTATTTTTAGCATTCGTTTTATTAAGTTAATTCTCCGATTCAATGGAATGATCTCCGACTGAATCGAAGTGCATAACTCGTTAGTTTGTAGGATGATTATAACAGTCACGGGAGAATTATTTATTTATACCCGAGATTCCGTTAGAGAATCTCGAGCATAAATAAATAATTTGCAAGTGAATCTCTTTTTATGAATTCGAAAGGGCGGATCGATAGCGTCGCGATGATCGATCAATTGCGCGAGTTGCCAGAATGGATCGAGTGAATCAACTAAACGCGTTAGCCGAGGGACTAATTGATTCGGGTTAAGTACATTGTATTTTATCCACGTGCACGATATATCAGATTACGAAGGCAAAGTGTAAACACAATCAAGCGGCGAGCGAAAAGGCGGGCGCAAACTGAATTAAGAGATCGACCGAGATTCATTATCGATTACGCTTTATCACTCGATCCTCCCCCATTTCGCTTCTTTATATAGGATGTCTCACTTTTATCGATAATATAAGAAAATCTTTGATGGATTTATTTTCTCGAGGAATGTTTTCGCTTATCAATTTATCACCGTTTAAAGGTATCATGTGTTGGGCATCATTTGCCCTCAAACTAAAATCCCGTTACGGCGATAAGTCTATTTGAAATATAAGCAAAGTATATAAGCTGTTGCCTAATTTGTTGGAAAGTTCCGTTTTTGATCGCTTGTAGCTGGTAACTATTAACGTCTTGATATTTCAATATTACACGGAAACGATTTATTGAAGTATCTAAAATTCAGCTAGATCTGAAGATATTGAACTCTCAAAATAATTATGTAAAACATTCAAGATGATAATGCTTATATTCTAACAATCAGCTTGAATATCTAATAAAATATTTGAATGGTCTGACATAATTTTCAGATCTATCTAGTTAAATGTTTAGAGATACAGATCTGAAAATACTTTTGTTGAAACATCAAAACAATTATGGGAATTCAAATATGATATGCAAAATATTTTGATATTCTGAGCAATCAACTTGTGTCCTACTTAATCGGATTCTTTTTTCAGGACGTTCAAGCTAGTTGCTAGAATGTTAAAACTTTTTGCGACATTGTTCACCATGGTTTAACAAAGCTATTTTCAGATTGATATCTAAAAGAAAAAACAATTTTGCTAAAATATCTAAAAATTTAATTAGATCTAAAGATAATTTTAGACCATCAAAATAATTATGTAAAAAATTCAACCATGATGAACAATGCTGCAAAAAGTTTTAACTTTCTAGCAACCAGCTTGAACGTCCTGAAAAAAGAATCCGATTGCATTAATAGGAATTCTGATTGAAAATAGATAAATTAGAATTTTCTAGTTGAATCTATTATAATATTAAAGCAATTAGAATTCTGATTGATATAATTTCCTAGTTTGTTCATTTTCAATCAGAAATTTTTAAATAATTTTGATTCCGATAAAATGATTTTCAGATTTGTATCTATTTAAATTCGTAGATACTTTATTGTTAAATTCATAATGTGTCAAATTATACTCAATTTTTCAAGTTATTTTTAATCCTTTCTATATAGATCGCCACTGCTCCTACTCACTCAATATAATTAATTTAACTAAAACAATGGAATTAAATTAACGAAAATTACAATAATTTACCACAATAACAAAATGTGTTAAATTTGACTCACATTTAGTTTATTGTTTACTAAGTACATACGTCAACATGGATGTTGTTTACTTTGACACTAATCACAGAAATGAATCGATTATACTTTGACATATATGGAAGTTAAAAATAATAGCATATTATTATAATTCAAATGACTAAACTATCCTGCTAAATTGCTCCTTTGATTTCTAAGTGTTCAGCAAAATAGTATTATTTCCGTGTAGAATTTTCGTTCACCGTGAGGAGATCCTGATGGTTATTCTACAATATGCTTTTTGTTTTCTTGCTTTTTGCTATTTTTTACATCTTGTCTTTTTGCTTTTTATCCGGTTTTTGTTTTATGTCGCCCGAGATAAAAGTTAAATAACTTCAGAAGAAATAGGAAACACAAGAAATACATTGTCGATAAAACGGTTGTAAAGGGGGAAGAAGCAAGAGACAAAAAAAGCAAGAAACAAAAAACAAAGAGCACATTGTAGAATAGGCTTTACGGTCGAAAACGATGAAACCGAGATACCCCCCCTGTATATGAGAAAGTTTTAACGCGCTGAAGATGTAATAATAATTTAGTGGCGAGTCGCGTCGGTAATTTATAGACGCGGATGCAATTCTTGCTTTAAGCACGAGACAGATCGACAGGAGCGGCTCGACTTCATCTTTGGCCGGGCATGATTGATTCACTCGCCGATCAATTATTCATCGTTTCGCTCGAAATTGAAGTTCTACGTCGGCCTTCGCGGGTATTAACTTCGATTAAGATTCCCTCCCCGAAGCGAGCACTGTGGACGGCAAAATAGACGGTATTATTAGTAACGGGATTAAAATAGCGGACGATTAGACTGCGCGTTGCCTTGATCTGGGCGAATTTTGTTGCCGAAATCTTGAGAAAGCTGCCGAGTTTTAACCCTTTCGATTCAACTGCAATAAATGACATAAATAGCGATTTTAAAATTGTATAAAGAACATCTCACGAATATAAGATTACATTAAGAAAGAGCATTGAAATTAAATCTGTCAATTATTGCAAACTTTTTGTGATCATCCTGAAAAATAACGATATCTTATTACGTCTACAATTCCGCAAAAGCAATCGCGTTATCGATGAAATCACGATCGAAATCTTTCGAGGAAAGAAAGGTCGGTGTGTAATAGGATGATGGCAGCATGCCGATTCGCATACAATGGCGATGCGTAATCATGTAAACGGTACAATGGCAAGATGTATGACAACAATCGTTTGGTGATGAAAGGAGGAGTCTACATAGATGCGCGCATACAGACGCGTGTTAAATACTTTTAACGCGATTCCTAACGTGCTGCAACTGCGCTAACAACCGCAACTCATTAGCAAGTTTGTCATTCGTGACTAAACGTGTTAAACCACAGCCATTAACGTCCTGAGAAAGCGGAAGCGTATACCTATAAAAATACGAAGAAATCCTATCGATTCTAACTCGTGAAGATATCCTCTAAAATTACGTCGATTTCAAAAAATGATCATCAAAATTTAGAGTGATTAGCCGAATATTTTTTTCACATAGAAAGAATGAGTTTGCTGAAGTACCAAAATTTTAGTTAGATACAAATCTGAAAATAATTTTGTTGAACTAGCTCGATCGATAATAATTATGTAAGACTCAAACTGACTGCTAGAATGTCAAAACTTTTTACAATATTGCTCATTACGCTTAATATTTCTAAACAAAATTATTTTGATCGTCCAACAAAATTATTTACAGATTTCACCTATACCGGAAAAAGTTGTTCATTCATAAACTGACGAGAATAAATCAGTTAAAAGAAATAAACCTATTTTCGATCAGAGCGGATTTAATTCTTAAATATTTTAGAATGAATTTATATACATATTTAAAAAGCCGGAGATTCGTTCAAAAAATTAGAATCTTCGACCGAAAACCCAAGAAATGGCAACCGTGAATGCGTTCCTTTGCAAGACTTTCGGCTGATGCAAAATCGATCCGGGGCTTTATTCTCGAAAAATATCACATAAGAAAAATACTGTAGTATATATTACGTTATAAATTTTTTATATATGATATAGAAAAATACAGGTCTTGAAAGCATTCCATGCAGTTTCCGAGGCATTCTGCGTATATTCTATTTATTTTTTTGGTCGGAAGACAAGCGAACGCAAACTCGCTGTGAGGTATATGCATGTATTTTTGTCGCTCTTATTGGATATTAAATATCCTATGAGGCGACGACTTCGATATCAGTTCGTAAGGAAAGGTCAAGGCAAAATGTGAAACGTTCTAACAATAATTAATGCGCGTTTCGACATGCGCCCGTGTAGAATGTGCGTGTTTCATGCGCGAGGGTAGATTATTCAATCGTCCTCTTAAACGCTACCGAGCGGAAGCGGAAGCTTTTCCGCGCGATCCTTTTTCGCGAATACGTCGAACGCCAGTAATTACCGGTCACTGGTGACCTCCCACCCCCACCCCTCCCTCCCCGTCGGATGAAGCAATTTATCATCGAAGAAATATTTCAACGAGTGTAATAAATTTTGTAGACGTATCAATACGATCGAGCTTTCACAAATGCTCTGTGGATGATTACGTTGCCTTTTCTAAGACCGAGCTTTCGTTTTTGAGAAGCCAGATAAATTTTATTTTCATTATCTTCGTACAAAGGGAAATGATACGAAAGTCTTTTGAATATTTCTAGATTACTTTATAATTTAACCTTATCAATATTGAGTGATTAAAGCTATCAATATTGAGTGATGTAGAATTGATTCGTAAATACGTACAATAGACTACTCTTAATTAATGTAACACAAGTTTTTCATACGTTTCATATTTTTAATGACAAAGTATTTATAATCTAGATCTTTATAAATAACCTAATTATTGACTTAATCTTTAAATGGGTAGGTGGCACAATAACCCATGCATAATTATTTTTAAAAAAATCTTGCTTCGAAAAGGAAAACAGAAAATATTCCAGAAGTTTTAAAAATTTGAAGATTCGTCATTTTTATATTCTTTTATTTTATAAGGATATTATTAATGTAAGTTTAGTTTATATATATATATATATATATAAATAATACTATTAAAAAATATAATTCTAAAAATTAAATTTTCTTGAAATTCTGAGCATCCCACCTACCTATTTTAAAAATTAAAGGGAAGAAAAAGAATAAAGCACAAAATTCAAGTTTGAAATAATATCGTGTGTATATATAT
>NW_012130097.1:889904-895845 GCF_000143395.1 Atta cephalotes
ATATATAGAGTCCAAATGTGTACCTTCTCATACATTTAAATAAAATATATAACACAAAACCATTTAAAAATTGAAATCACTTATCACGCTTTCTGTTATGATATTGACCACCAAACTGATACATAATGGACAGAATTTTTAAAAGCTCGTTTTCACTTATATCCTTACAGCTTTTAGCGTAACTGATTGGACTGCCTCAGAATCTTCTATAATGACTATTAAAGGCAGTTTACCGCTTAACGACCTCATTCACTTGTTCATGAAATTTACGTAACGTTTTAAGTTTAACGGTATAACTAATTACGAGAATAAAAAATAATTGTGCGAGCAGAGCGTGCTTATCATCACAAAATACTGCGGCTCGTTCGCCTTCATTAATTGTTTCGCTTAGAAACCGCGCAGACGGTACTAAGTGATTTAACCAGTAATTGGCGTAATTAAAACAAGTATGCGATGAGTGCCGAATGCAAGTTAAATGAACGCTGTCAATGAGTTGTGCATTTCATCGCGCAGTTTGTTTGTTTAACGTTATTCGCAATGAGCGCAATGTTTCGATGCAGGGGGAGGTAGATCGGATCATCAATTTATGCCGTAAATTCAGAGTACCAGTCGACCGTATGGAAATCACGGGGGAAGTAACCGCGGTATTTTTAACCGTTATCGTCTGGTGCTCGTCGCGAATCACCGAGATGAAAAATTTGACTAGGTGGCAGATATTTAACTTTTAATACTCACAAGGGTGCACGGAAGGGGAGGGGGAATGGACCGCGGGAAGTGGGGGGAGGAGGAAGAGGGCGTGTACATATCTCGTCGGGGATTAAAAATAACCAAGACATGTGTAATATGCTCTTCCACTGTTTGGCGGCTAGAAATACATACATAGTATGTGCCGCGCCGATGAGGCACCCAGTTCTCCCTTCTCTTTCTCTCTTTCTTTTTCTCTGCCTCTCTTTGTCTTCCCTTCCAGCTTTTCTCTTTAATTTTCTCGAGCGCGACTCGCGTGGTTTATTCATACGCGAGTAAATATCGAACCCCCTGTATTAACGGCCGTATATATAGAGACTATATCGGGTGTCCTAGGACCATCCAGGAATGTTTTCAACGGCAGAAAATAGAAACGGGAGAAACGCCGACTCTTAAAGCCATTAAGAACGGTCTCGAGAATCGAGGATTAAAAAGTATTGGCAAAATAAGAAACTGAATGAGTATTTTTTAATAACTGCACACTGTTACATTTATGTTATGTTAAAATTATAGCCAATTTGAGTTATTTGTAATTTCTAGGCCATTGCTCCTACTCAATATGTAATTTACAACTAAAACAATGGAAAGGAGTCAAATTTAACTCAAGAAAATATAATAATAAAACAAAATTATTTAATGTAAATAATTTTATTTTATTATTATATTAATTAAAATTAAATCGTAAAATAAAAAAAAATGTAAATTTGACTGTAATTCAGTTTATGATTTACTAACAAGGAAACAGCTCGTCCCTCGTCAATTTTGATAGGCTTGGGATACATTATAGAGCATAAAAAATATTAAACTCATATTTTTTTATTTGTTTATCTCAAAATTTAAAACTTAAAAGGAAAAATCCTTGAAAATAACGGATTTTATTTTCAGCGAATATATCTTAAAACAATGAAAAAATGTTTTACACAAAAGTTTTATGGTGCATATTTTATATTTTTAATAACAGTATATTCACATTTATCGCAAATGAAAAAATCCGTTATTTTCGAGGGATCGTTTCGATCCCTAAACTTTGAAATAAGTAATACATATACAATAAAAATAATACATATATAAAAATAATACATATATAAAAAATACCTAAGTTTAATGTTTTTGATGTTCTACAACAATATATCCAAAGCCCATCAAAATCGGTGAGAGGCAGTTTTGATTGATTTTTTTATAAGTGTGTATGTTAGTATGTACGTTGTTTATTTGAAAACTAAGCGATTCATCCACAGAAATGGATTGATTGATAATATTTTGATACACGTGGAAATTAAAAATAACAAATGTATTTAACTGATGAAATTGGATTATCATTAGTTCTTTCAACATCTAACAATACACAAACGGAGGACGACAACTTATTTTTCAGTCGACCTTAATGAGCATTATATCTGATAAATTTTAACGATGTACGGAACATTTTTTTTCTCAAAGTATCGAACGCTCATCGCGTTCGCTGAATCGTCTCAAAAAAAAATGGACTTTTGCAAGTTGGCTCATTTTCGAAGTTATGCTCGCGTGCATTACGACTTCTGCAGCGTATGTTACAAATAATAGTCACAACTTGGCGGACGATATAAACGTTATTCGATTTATTTATAACCATTAGATATGTCATACCGTTCGTATATATTTTTAACCAGTTCACAGCCCGATAACGGAAAGAGATTGCCAAGTATGTTATTTATAATCTTGCAACCAACGACTGAGGAACAATTCGTCGGTACGTGAAATTCCCCATCACGAACGGGCTCGAGACGGGCGTCTATCTCCACAAGTAGGTATGTATGTGTGCGCGCGCGCGCGCGCGCGCGTGTGTGTGTGTGTGTGTGTGTGTGTGTGTGTGTGTGTGTGTGTGTACCACACGAAGAGATATGTACCCGAAATACGCACATTGCGAGCAGAGAATAGAAGAGCGTGAATTATTAACCGACTTCCCGATAACACATTAGCTCTTCGCGTTTCTGTATCGGGAACATACGCACAACCTATGCACTGTACTTTCGCGAAAGATACGGTAAATCGTGGAGCTTTTACGCGGAAACACATACACGAATTCAAATCGACTCTCTACGCAACCAAAGATAATAATAACAATTTATATTCAGCAAAATGCGAGTAATCCGTTTCCAGTAAAGTCTAATGCGATCAGCAGTGGCTGTAATATTTAAGTAAAAAGTATCGTGAATACGAAGGGAATGATCAGCTCCCAAATAAAGGAAATGTCCAACATTGATTAATCGATCAAAGGCGAATCAAAGGCGGCCCTCTCCCACCTCCTTGTTCCGTTTGCCTTCACGAGGCGCGTGTCTGACAACGACCGTCTATTTCTACTTGCAGCGCTATGCTCGGCTTTCTATCTCCCGGGAACGAGGCATCAGCCGTGGTTTAGGGTCTTACACTGCAATTCTACATCCTATAAACAACCGCCGGGAAGACTCGACAGCAGTCGTTATATCAGCGATGTTATTAACCCTTAATCGGTCTTCGTATATCTTGGCACACGTCCTAACAAAAATCATTTTCATCCCACTGCTTCATCGCATACTGAAAAAAGTCTGGTAATAATAATCAAGTATACATGAGGTTTTGGTAAAATAATTTCGATCAAATGTTTAGTTAAAATAACCAAAAATAACCGACATTAATTTTAGATATTATCTTCTAATTATTACCAAACGATTAGTTATTATTATTATTTTATAATATTTATTAAATATTGCACCAATACGCTAAACAAAATATGTATATTTTAGTAACCACTATCGGATTTTATTTTAGTATTGTTTGGCATACCGAAAAAAATCTAGTAATAATAATCGAGCTTAAATGATAGTTACTAAAAAATTTGGTGAAATAACTTCAAACACTCGGTTAAATAATCAAAATCACAATTAAAAAATTGTCTTATTTTTCTAATTATTATCAAACCGTTAGTTACTGTTTTTATGATAATATAATTTGATAATATTTAAATCTTAAATCAACACTAAATAAAATATATTTCAGAGAAAAATAACTATTACCAGACTTTTTTTCAATTGGAATGCACAACACGCAGAAAAATAATACTATATGCAAATATTTATTTGTTTCAAAAGTTCATATATTCATAAATTTATAATATCACAAGTTCATCACAAGCATAAAATTTATTCAAAATTTATTCTGAATCCTAATAAGTTTAACATTTTAATCAAAATTATTAAACTAACATAAATTTAATTCGTTTATTATATAAAGTCACTTTTTCGAAATTCTTATTTTGAATTCATAATAATTAATTTTTCTAAATTTTGTATCAAGTATATTTTAAGATTATCATCAAAAAAATATTTTTTTTTGAAGATAACCGTTATCTAAAAACAGTAAATAATATTTTTCTTGGCAGTAGAATAATATTTTTCTGGATCTATGATTTTATCCTTCCTTTCTTTGACAGCTTTACGATTCTATTTCATTAAAAAAAATTCTATGTACATTATTAAAGATATTAGAATGACAAGCATAAGAAACACGTTTTCATGATGCATGAGATTACGTATCGTAGATATTATTTCGTTGCGCGAAAAATCAATTTCTATTCTCGTATTCTTCAAGATATTCGTGCAAGATGTAGCGATAGCGTCAATGTTAACATTAGCCGAGAGTTCTAGAAAACTTTAATACTAACCGACTATGGATATGAATCAGTATTTCTGTCGCTCGCAAACTTTCCCCACCCTAATATGCAAATTTATTATTCCATTTCAAATAATATCACACTTCCAGCGCCACGAGGACCAAGTATACAAAGGAACAAGAGAGAGGTCAAGGAATAAAAGAAAAAAAAGAGAAAAGAGAGACAGAGAGCAAGAGAATTAAGAGAGAATCTTCTCTCTTCCCCTTTCTTTTTCTTCCGCATCACCTTCCCGCAGCCATTTATATTTCCATCCGCCACCATCTATCATTACGAGTGTCAAAATTTCACTTGACAGGACTCAAGAGATCCATTTCGCCCAAAAAGCAGCGCGCGTTACTTGGCGCGTTATACATCGGCACGCACTCGGGATATAGGTATTCAAGTTTCATCAACAGCGGGGCGTACAGTAATCCGCCAAACATTTTGATGCCTTGCGACGGGCGGAAAAATAAACGGTGGTCGCTTCTCCCCGCGTTAATACACCAGGTTCTGGCTAAATCGCCGTGCAGACGAGAAAAGATAGCGCGTGCAGAGAGCGGTTCAATACCAAATTCCGACCGTCGTCGGCAACACCGAAATAACTTAACGATCTCCCTATTCAAGTATATTTCCTACCCTATCTAAAACGCACTTTTCCTCCTTGTCTTTGTCCTTGTTCTCGTCTTCGTCCTCGTCCTCATTGTCGTCATCATCATCATCATCATCATCATCATCATTATCATCATCATCGTCGTCGTCGTCGTCATCGCGCGAGATTCGCACGTGCGTAATTATTAGCTACCCTCCTATCGATTCGGGGGCCGGATTCGCCGTAACAAGCGAGCGAACGGACGAGCAGAGCAAGCGGACGAGCGGCTGTCAAAGGTTGGGTATATTTCCTCGGCAAGTGAGTCTAGGTCATCCGTGGTATCGGGTCGATACCACGAAAGCGGGACAAAGGCGAGTCTTCGACTGTGCCTCACGCGTATTACAGTCGGAGCTGACCAGAAGTTGATGCATGGGCTCGCATGGCGAACGGAAAAAAGTTCTCGGTCCCTGTCTCATTTTGCTCTTTCTGGGAAGAGAAGAGATAGAGGGCGGGAGCGGGGGCGGAGGGGAGAGACGGGAGGGGAGGTAGGAAAAGGAGAAGCCACCCTCGAGAGACCTCGCACCCTTGCGCGGAGGGATCTATGCCGCCGGAAGCCAACGAGAGACTTTTACGTTGCATGCACGCGACTCGAAGGCGTGGAGAACAGATCGCGCCCACGTGAAACACGCGATACACGCGTGCAAATCAGCCGACTCGGTCTCTTTCGCGAAATCCAGGACTTCATGATTAATGACGTGAAGGACGATTCGTCGAGCGTCCATTCGGATTAAACGGAGGTTATTAATGTGAGTGAATGAATCTTAAGTCTCTGTACTGTGAAGACAATCTGACATCGATGTTACACGCTTCCTATTTGTAAAACCACAAATGGAAAATTTTTAAAACATAGAGTATCGATTAACTTTCTCTCTCTCTCTCTC
>NW_012130097.1:901166-917658 GCF_000143395.1 Atta cephalotes
TATATATATATATATATATATATATATATATATATATATATAATGGAATTGTAAGGAATAATTGAACAATTCCGACTAGGAAATCCACATTCCGAATAATTTCATAATACGTAACATAAATACGTAAGTTACATAATATGCATACTTAGTTGAAAAAAAAGACTTTGTGTCGTAACGAGAACTTAATATAATTACTTACTGCGTCGCTTTTTATCGTAGCGTTTAGAGTTCAAGAAAACGTTACGTCGATAATTGAACGCCGTGTTAGAAGAGCGTGTGCATTTCGATAAGAGGTAAATATCGGACTGAAATACGCACTCACAAATTCAAATTTCAAAAGTCGGCCACCGAACGCCGCGAACGCCGCGATAGGCTGGCCCGCCATTATGCGAATGCGATTCGACGGCGGAAGGAGGGAAGGGATAACGCGATCAGTCGCGTGTTGCGATTGGCTCGCGCGCAACTTTACGTCCACGCATGTCACTTCTGTAATTCTGTGAGCAATCGGTGGATCGGATTTGGGAACGTGTTTGCTCGACTACCTGCTCTCGCGATCTATGTCCAAATATTCTAAATAGCCTGTAGCCTGTAGCGAATGTTGTTGTTGTGAGGTTAGGGAAAGTGTTCTAGTTCCTGGATTAAGATAATTGGATGTGTATGAATTCTGAAAAGCAAAGAGCCTGCGCGCGATTGAACAAGGAACCCCTTGTTCAATTATTTGTCTCGACTGTCACTTTTTATGTTGTTTTTTTTTCTCTCGATCAATGGACTAGACATTAGAGTGTCTGATATCCCGCCAAAGCGACAAAACGCTAGCTGCATAATGTTTACTTGTTGTTCTTCAGTGAAATACTTGTGTTAGATTTGTTTTCTCGTTAATTAAATTAATGTACATTTTGAAAATAAATATATATAGTTGATATTTAACGAAAACGGATAAAAATTGTAATTGCAATGATAAAAAAAACAGACTTTGCAGATAGTGTTCTGTTTCTTTTGTTAATGGACTTCGATCGTCTTATCAGTTTCCAGATAACGTTGTCGAAGGTGTGAGAGTGGCGCTTCTTTAAACAGATTGATAGATTTATGACTTCTATGTGGATAGCTGTGACGTTTATGAAACGGCAAAAATGGTCACCGTGCAAGACATCGGTTTACAACTTACGAAGCCAGTGAGAGAGCTGGCACAATGGAATTTTCCCTTCGCTCAGGTATGCTAATAAAATCTTAGAGTGTGATAGTAATGCGATATGTATTGAAATAACCTCTCTCTTATTGTTGCAGACTCTGGAACAATACTGCTCTTTGTTTAATACAACGTGTAATAAAAGTTTCGGCGATGCCGGACTTGTTTTACAAAATTCAACGGCTGTCTATGTGCATAGACTTGATTCTCTCTGGACTAAAGTCGAGTATTGTAGAGATGTGTTATCAACTCAAGAGTAAGTGGTTTATCTTAATGTATTAACCCCAATTAATAATTAACTTAATTGGTGTCTGAGAATTCAGGATGGACATTTTTTTCAATTATATTTTGAAAAATTGTTTATGACAAATATTTTTCTGCTAGTTTACTCTTTAGGCTATATAATATTTATTAGATTTTGATCTTTAAATTAAACAAAAATTTTATTAACTTCAGACAAAGGTTTAAAATATTATTGGATTGTCTGGAAAGTTCGTGCCGACTAACCTATATAATTTAATAAATGTATACTGAAAATTTAAATTTTCTGCGTTTCAATTTTCCTTCAGCATCGGCACGAACTTTCCAGATGACCCAATAATTCAAAGTATACTTCTGATAAAAATTTTTCTCAGAATTTTTATACAAATCAGAACACATTACAGAAATACTGAGAAAATCTACATATTTTCTTAGAATTTTTGATATATGTGAATTGTAAAATGTTTTAAGATTTCTAAAATTTTTCATTTTGATTTTTGAAAAAAAAAAACTTTTTTTTAATACTTTAAATATTTTCAGATTTTATAAGATTTCATAAAAAATTAAAGAATGAGAAATCTTAAAAATCTTAGAATATTTTAGGATTCATAAATAAAGAATTCTAAAAAAGATAATTGGTATTTATTTTAAAATTTTGTTAGCATTTATGGGTGCACTATCCTGATAAGAATTTTTCATATAATTTTTCAGAATTACCGAATTAATAACTTTATATACTATTTATATAAATTTTCTTTGTGCTTATAAAGTGTTCCAATTTATATAAAAGGTCCGAATAATTTTTTAAAAAGCTATAAAGTTATTAATTCAGTTTAAGTTAATTCAATTCTGAAAAATTTTTACCAAGTTCACCCATAAATGTCAGCTAAGAAAATTTTAAAATAAATAATACTAATTAAAATTTAAAGAATTGTAACAGGAAACGAAAGAATTTTCTAGTTCGCTAATTAATTAAAAATTACTAGCTTATAATAATATGTATAAAACTGTCTTTCAGGCAAGAAGAGGCGATAAAGAATCCTACTAAAAAGAGAGATAGAAAAATGACTGATGTATGTTTTCACAAGTTTAAAACTGTCAACTTTGCAGAAGATGTAGACAAACATATCGATATTAAAAAGAATTATGTAGCACATGAGTCGGTTAAATCTAAAAGCCGTCGATTTACTCAATTAGAGAAGAGTATTGCACACGTATCTATCAACATTTATGATGTAAACGGGGAGGTTATTGGCAAAAAATATGATTTCCGGTGAGTATTTCTCTTTTTCATTCATTTCAATTTTCTATTGTACTTAGATAAATTAATCATATCTAATATTTCATAGGTGCAATCAGAATTTAAGTATGGATGATACATTGGTTGATGAATTTGCGCCTCAAGGTATGTGGTTGGTTATACAAATAGATTTTTAATAATAAATGGAAAATAGATCAATAAATATAAATAAATATAAAAATAAATGCGATTTATTTCTTTAGAATTACCCGTGTTTCAGATTTTTATTGTGGCGATGTCTCTATTAAAGAAAACTCTTTGTCGAATTCGTACAGACTTTCGTGCGATACTTCGGCATTGGATTCTACTATACATAACAATAATAATGAAAATGTTAACACGTTCTCCGAGTTTGAAAGAGACAATAATTCGCCAGAAGAAGAGATCTCTAATTTAACCATGTCTTTGGAGTTGAGCCAACAAAATCTCTCTATATCTAGAAATACTGACAACATGTTTGTCAAAACGCCAACGAATATTTCAAGCGATAATTGCCACGACGTAACTCTCATGAATACTCTGAGTCAGACATTTGCAAATACACCATCCCATTCAAATTCACCGATATTAACTAATATTGATAATACTGTTTTATCAAATAATTTGGAAAAGCAATGCTTGAACACTAATATCAACGAAAGTATGCACTGTATAGACGTTGGCAGTGTATTAGATAGCCCACCTGAGTCGGTGAATTCGAAAGAAAGAAGGTATATTTTTTGTTATTTTTAATGCTATTTAACCCTTTCATTATTACAGGTAACTGTAATCGCTCGACGCATAAGCGCTTACATTTTAATATAACATACATTTTATTGGCAGATTTCGACATTTGAGAAGACTTATTTACTTTATTACTCAATGTCTTCTTTTCTTATCACTAAGATCATATAGAAGAGAATAATATATTACATAGGTAGTTAAATATGATTTTTAGGCATAATCATTTTTGAACGAGCGCGCATAATTCGTATAGCCATATCATGTAATATGTTTCACGAACGTAACGAAAGAATTAATGTAATAATTTATATAATAATAAATTTATTGGAATTTTGAAATTCCTGGTATTTTAGAATTTCATCGATAGATGATTCAGCGATATTAAACGATACAAATGGAGATCTAACGCAATCAAACTTATGTATTGATTTTGTAAAAAAGACTTCTCTGAATGAAAGTAAAAAAATTAAAATACGACAATCTTCCACTTTAAAGTCTACTCCAAAATTGGTATGTTATATTACAATTTTACTGATAATTAGTGATGTTTCTTTCTAATAATATCCTGATGATATTCTGTTTACTTGCAGTTGAAACAAAATCACGCATCGTGTAAAAGACGACGGAGTATAATGAAAAAAAATCTCCTGCATATTTTGGAAAATTCGTTTTCTTTAAAACAAAAAAGTAAATCCATTATATTCTGTTAATTGAAATCGTTCAATACAAATTTATCCATACTAAATTACATATTTAAATTTAAATTACATATTAATTAATTAATTTAAATTACATATTAATCCATACTAAATTACTCGTCTTTCAGATAAGTCAAGTATGTTTAATAAAAACTTGCGTTCTTGTGTGAAGTGCATACGAGAGGATGATCCCTTGCGATACGAAGAAGTGATGAACGCAGAATCAGATCTTTTAGGATTTCGATTACATACTGATACCGAATCGGACATATATATCAACGCCATAACGACGAATGTCGACGGTAACATAACACCTTCGACCGATAAGGAGATTTCAGAATTTCACAGTCCTATGGATATGTCACCGAATTCACCACACGAAACTTTCTGTGACGTTTGGTTTCGTTCAGATTCACATTTTTTATCAGTAAGTCATTTTAACTGACGGTCAATAAATAAGAGTGGAAATATACTGGTTATAGATTGCTAATAGAATGAATTTCAGGAAACTGTCGACCAGTGGCACGAGATGATACAGCCCAAATTATGCGACGCTGAACAAAGATCGACATTTTGTATTCGCGATTATACGTCGCGGATTATGGACACTCTGAAGATGAGTGACCAACAAAGAATTAATTTCGATGATGTTATTCAAAAGGAGAACTCTTATGAGGTGGCCAGATATTTTTTAGCTTCGTTGGATTTGGTGAGAAAGATTATTAGAAGACAAGAAAAATCAGAATTAATCCATCAATTTTTAACGAATCTTATTGTCAACAGGCTGCGAAGCAAAATATAGACATAAAAATGAAAGAGGATCCCGAGCATAATATAGAAATCGTTCTACATACAGAAGATAAATATTGTTCTAACAGTCAAGCGGATTCGCACGATTAACGAGCAAATTCTTAGTTTTAATAACTGTATAAATGTGTATAATATGTACATTAATGAATTTATGTACCTTCCTTCATCAATTTTGGGAAGGTCTCTATACTGTGATATTCTGCAGCTTTTAAGAAAATGTTTATTATTCGATTCTTTTAAAAGAAAAAGAGAGAAGACCTTATGTATATGTACATGTTTGCATATATATGTATATATACATACAATACATATTTGTGTATTAAATTTTTTTCGCAGGATACCGACTCGTTTCTCTTCCATCTCTCGTTTCCATCCTGATCCTTGAGTTACAATTATAGATGCATATGGAATAATAATTATACGATTCATTGGAAATCTATACATCTCCACCAAGCGTGAAGTTCCAATTTAACTACCGTCGTGGTATTACCGAGTGGTAATTCGCCACCGAGCGGTTTATAACGAGCAGAAAGAGACTGTTACAGCGACTGCAGCATGAAATCGATTTTTTTCTCTTCCCTTTTTTTAATTAAGACTGGAACGTATCCCATTGACACGCGCTCGGCTGTGCCTGTGGCCGTTGAACAAAACGGAGTGTGCATTCACGAACGTTGCGATTGTCCCGGCTCGTCGGTGCACACCACACGCAACGCACGTCTCACACGTGCAATGTATGACAATTGGCCGTGGTGTAATACACAGAGAAATGCTCACGCATGCGTCTCGTCAGATACCGAGCCGACGACGGCATCGGTTCACAGTTTATATATTAGTTTACATTAGGACCACACGAACGGACACCACAAACCGCCGTGTAAACTGCGTTCTCGTTAACGCACCTCGCGAGCGTTCCACTCGCGTGCGCCGAGGAAATAAAGGAATACCGTGTGTGAAATATAAAATTAATATTAAAATAAGCTGTAAGTATTTTTTTTTTCAATGACGAGTGCCACAAAAATATGATCGTCGTTTGGAAAAGTTTGTACAATAGAAAGTTAGCGTTAAGATAAATGTTACGACAAACGGGAGAGTGGTGAGGAGAACGTAGGAAACGGAAATGTGAAACGCTCAGATGTTGCAGAAGTTTAATACACAGTCAATTCCGCTTGATAGTAACCAATCAGACGGCACAGATCTATGTGCTTCTCTCCCCCGATCTCTCTCTCCGGCGTGCCAGAGATATTCAATTGAAATAGTTGCGTTCTGCCGCGCATCGCGTCTTCGCGCTATACACATCGCTGTGTTATCGTTCGCACGTTTGTGTAACACACTGATTGCTTTATTAGCTAACAACAATAATTCGGCGAAAGCGATCGAATAATTTAATTAAAATGATTTTTGAAGACTTTTTTGTTATCTTGTCTTAATCAGGATTTAGTGATTTAAACTGAAAAAATTGTTCTGGTTAAAAAAAACTAACAAAAGGGCTCAAAAATGACATTTTAGTGAGAACAAAAAGAATTTCTGGTCAGATGATAACTAGAAATTCTGATCTCACCAAAGTGCTATTTTTATTGGGTCCTGTTGATTTAATCAGAACATTTTCTTTATGAGGATTTCATTTGGTATTTTTCGTTAATTTTTAAAAATAAATTAGCGATAATTTTCTCACTCGATAATTTTTTCACTCGATGCACAGGAGGCTTTTCAAACACTTTTCACAGGAGTTAAAAATCTACGTCAGCATGAACAGCAAGAGTGCATTACTGGTGCAACGCTGGATTCTCCAGCCGCGCGTGTTGCTCATTCTCGTTTTGCTACAATTTATCATTCAGTTTTTCACGTCCGTCTATCTGTATAAGTATATCACGAACGTGGAGAGTGATCTTCGTCGGGTAAAAAGCTTGTATCCGCCAGAGGCTGTGGCTATTCCACGGCGAAGACGCAGCAGCGCATTGCCGACCTCCGAAGACAATGCTGTTTCGGATATAGCCAGTCGGGTATGTAAAATAGCTAAGGAGAACGTTCTCAAAAATCTACGATTCAATTCTGTGTGAAGCAAAAATTTTTTTTAATGAAGAGAGAAACTTTGGAAGTTTGAAATTTCCTTATATTAGCTCTCACAAAAATCTAAACAAAAAATATATTATATATATGACAAAATATATATATATATATATATATATATGAACATATTTTATATATAATTATATATAATTGTATATAAAATATGTTAATTTTTTTATATAATTTTATATAATTATATATTATATATGAAACATTTTTTTCCCGCGAATTTATTACTCTAATTACTGAAAGCTAGTGATATTACTTGTTTTAAATATTGAAAGCACTAAATATTAGTATTTTTAATACTTAAAATAAATAGTTAATAACTATCTTCCAGTTAATTACCTTAAATGTTTTTAAGGGCAATGAAAAACAGAAAGCATACAAAATACCTGAATTAAAACTTTACGCAGTTGCACTAATTACACGAAATAAGGGAAAATATACGAAAAAAGAGAAATTATTCTAAAAAATTTTGCTGAAAAAGAAAAATTTCGTGTCTTAATTCCCCAGCATTTAATTTTCGAGATTTCCTAACTGCGGGGGCTTTGACTTGCCAATTTAATTCCTCGAGGATATCTCAGGTCTCTCTCCCTTAATATCGCGGGATTGCTCGGGCCGCTCGGTTACAGATCCGAGATGACAAGGAGATACAAGGTACAAAGAAGGTAACCGCCTCCCCGATGATATCCGGCTCCGCGTCTTCGCCAACGATAGCCGGAGGTCAGGATTGGGTCTGGTTGAACGCCGACACACGAATACAAGTCAGTTCTGTGTGATTGTTAGAACTAGTTATCCTGTTTCGCGATACACATCCTCGTGAATACTCTCCTCAAACTTGCCGAGTTGTGATGTTCCTCGACGAGTTCCGTCATCTATGTAGAACATTACGTGTGTAGAAGATAGCTAAGTATCCGTTACACCTATTTTCTGCATTAAAATGCTAAATTAAAACGCTACTATCCGGTAAAAAATTGTTCGTGCATGAACATTTATAAATATGTATAAACATACATAAACACGCATAAATATTCATAAACATAATATAATTATATATGAAATATGTCCATACATCTTTTTTTTGTGAAATTATTTTAATATAATAGAAATAATAATAGTAACGTAGAAACATTAAAAATAATTAAAAAGGTAATTTTCACACTATCTGTTTTAGAAAAAAATCAAGTTTGAAAAAAATGTAAAAAAATTATTTATGTATAATTATATATAAAATTATGCATTATTATGTATGAGCAATTACATTTTTCCAAATTTGTTTTTTTTTTAAACAAACGTGAAAAAAATGTGAAAATTATTTCTTTAATTATTTTTTATATTTTTATATTATTGCACATTATATTATTATACATATTACTGTTATTATTTCTATTATACTAAAAAGTAATTTTACAAAAGAAAGAAGGATGTATGAACATGTATAGACATATTTCATATATAATTATACATGTTTATGTATGAATATTCATGTGTATGTATGTTTATACATATTTATACATATTCATGCATGAAAAATTTTTTACCGGGTAAAATAATACTACTAAAATAACGATAACATTCATGCAAACATATTCTTGTCATTATTATATTAATTTCAATATAAGAATAAAATTCGATTAAAGAATTACATATCGTTTATGTATGTAATATATAGGATCATACTTTATATTTTAAATAAAGCTATATTTATAGAGATAATTCATTTTTAATTTAAATATTTCAAATATATTGTTACATGAAAAAGAAAATAGCTAAAGATTCCAAAAACTTCAAGACGCTTACAAAATCAGGCGGAAATATTTCACTACAACAGAAATAACTACAGTATAAAAAAATTTTAATATAATATATAAGATTTTATTTTTTCATTTTTTATACGCCATAAAATCAAGCATTCTATAACGTATCTATTTGTCTGCCTTTCAGTTCGATGTGATCGAGAATTTTTGCCGTTCATCTGCAAAATATTGTCCACCGGGTCTCCCCGGCGCACCCGGAAATCCAGGTCCTCCTGGCGAACAAGGTTTGCCGGGTGTCCCAGGGATGGAAGGTCCGAAAGGACCGCCAGGACAGCCCGGTCATCCTGGTGCCAGAGGAACTAAGGGTGATATCGGTCCGCCTGGCTTCGACGGGAGAGATGGGGTACCGGGCGAGCCTGGTTTGGACGGCATTCCCGGTAGAAGTGGTTTGGACGGCGTACCCGGGAGCAACGGTAAGCCAGGTGCAAACGGATTGCCTGGATCGCCTGGAAGAAACGGAACAGACGGTACGTTTGAATATATAATTACTTGATAATGTAAGTTGCACTCGAAATTTTGATGCGAGAAAATGCACTTTACTGAAGTACTAAAAATTTAAATATATATAAATCTGGATTCATATCTCTACAACAAAGTTGGATAAAAATTGCAGCAATTTTGAGATTTTGCAATAATATTGCTGCAAACTCTGGGTAATTTTATTAGATCATTAAAATAATTATGTAGGAAACCCTATTTTTTTCCGTGTACGAATAATAAACTAAAAATTTTATATTAAAATTATCGCTTCTACAATGCATATCAATATTTAATAATTACAAAATTTTTTTTATTTTTTATTATAATATATTTTAATTTAAAAAATGTATATTAATTATTGCGCGTGAGAGAGAGAGAGAGAGAGAGAGAGAGAGAAGAGAGAAACTATTTAATTTAATTTAATTCAACTTTTTAATTTGTTGAATTTTTTTCTACGTTCCTCTAAATTAGATTTAATTTACTAATTTAAGTTTATAAGACACATTGTCTTTATGTCAAAATTTTTACTCTTTAATTAAGTTGTAAATTATGTAATATTACAAATATTAATAGCAGAGTATAAATATTTTTCGTAATATCTCACAAATGAAAGATTGATTAAACAATTTGTATTCATATAGGAAGACCAGGACAAACGGGACCTCAAGGACCACCAGGATCTCGCGGTAACGTCACTAGATTATCATTATCACCATTTCTTCATTTTATAAATATTTTACTAATCAATTTGTTCATGCTTTAGGAGATATAGGTCCACCTGGTCATCCAGGAGCACCTGGAAAGGATGGCAAATCAGGCATACAGGCATACAAAATAAACATGAATGATTACAACGAGAATGACATATTAATACCGCCATCCATCGTAGGTAAGAATTATTTCACTATCTTAGCAAAATCATTATTTTTTTTCTTTTTAATAAAATATTGAATTGTAGAAACACAAACTGCATTTGTTTACACATTCTTTATTATATTTATTATATTATTATATTTTATATTGTTTATACATTATATCATATATGTTTTATATTATCGCAAGACAAATTTAATAATTCTCCATCACATTGATTATCGTAATTGCGTATCTCCTCTCTGCATTTTTTATCGAAGATTTCACAATCTTTGAAAATTGATGTTTTACAGAGATTACACCGTCGTTAAACTCAAGTGGCGTGATTTCCGTGCAAGAAGGTAGCAAAATACGACTGAGATGTGCCGCGAGTGGGAAACCTCAGCCTGTTATACAATGGATGAAAGCAGACGGTTCCATGATACCGATGGGCCTTTGGCATGGTATAAACGAATTCTTTAATTCAATCATAAGTAACGAACAGATGGAGCGGAATTAACAAATCTTCCCATAAATCTTGTGACTCTAGCGAGCTCAGTTACGGGCCATACGTTCAATATCAGTCTGGTGAACCGAGAACACATGGGCGACTATATGTGCAATGCTGATAACGGAATACCTCCGGCACGATCTAAGAGATTCAAGCTTCAAGTCAAATGTAAGCACGTTTTAATGTTAATTAAAAGGAATATACGTACATATTTTTTGATATAATATATTATTATTTTGAAATCATAAAATAAAAATTAAAGTTTATATAATAATATTGACGATAAAATTTCTTACATAATAAATTAAAAAGAATAATATATATAAATATACTATAAAATAATAATATATAATTATATAATATATAATATAAAATAATAATAAAATAATAATAAATGTATGTTTTATACATTTTAAACAAATTTTTATGGAAAACTTTAGACCTTATTAATTATTACTTTATTCTATAATTTCATATTTTAAAATGTTGCATATAAAATTTCTTTATTCTACTTTTTACTTTTAATATATGTATATATTTCATTGTAAATGCGAAAATTGCGTGATAGTAATGTCTTCAAAAGTTTTAAAAAATTTCGCATGTGATAGCGAGATAACACGCATAAATATTTTCTAAGTTTTAGTATTATTAGAATAACTCGAAAAGAAAACTAGTTTTGCACGAATCAATAGGTACAGATGTAGGTAAAATTGATAATCGATCGCGTTCCAGTTGCGCCATTCATTCGTATACGCAACCAAGTGGTACTTGTACGAAACCAAAATCCAGCGACATTGGAATGCGAGGTGGAAGGCTTTCCCGAGCCGGTGGTATATTGGGAACGCAGTGATGGTCGCCGCCTGAAAATGTCGGATAAGTACAGAACGGAGGTTTACGATAGGCGTGATAATTACAAGGTAACCCGTTGAATTCGTATTCGTGGACTTTCGTCAAATTCGCGCACGTTATATCGCTTTTTACGCGATTTTCTTTTTTATTCTTTTTTATTTCATTAAATAATTTGTATTTTATCGTATATATATATAAATATCGATAATAAATCGTTCCTGTTCGTCTGCTATATGTTAACAACAAATGAGGTGACTTACAATACGTGAAACTATTTTGAAAAGCTGAAGATGAAGCTGAGAATCGCGAGGGTGACTACGTCGGATCATGGGACTTATCACTGCGTGGCAAAAAACGATTTTGACACTGTCAAGGGATCCTTTATAGTAGACGGTTTGTCTTTTACCTTGTATTACCTTGTATTTCTCCTTGCATTAATAATAGAATTCTAAAGAGCCATTACGGAATTACTAATTAATTACAACATGAAGGATATAGAAGGAAGCCTCCGAGTTTGTGAGGATGTGCACTGTTATTCTACATTATCTTATAGCATAATATTTCCAGGCAAAAAATATAATACACTATTATTTGCATTTCCAATTCAACATTCAAAATGAAACAAGAAAGATAGATATAAAATATTAATAAATAATATACAAATAAAAATATTAACAAAATGTTACAAATTCTGAAAAGCACATTTTATATCCATTGTATAATTTGAAGATTTTCTTGAGATTGGAAATTTAAGGATTAATTCTGTAACTCTTAATGACAATCGTTGCGCAGATATTATGTAGAGTAAAAAAGCTGTGCAATAACATCAATGACTGTAGTTAAGAGTTATAGAATCGGCTTCTTTATTTTTTTCAACATAATTTTTTTAAGATTGATCCTAACGCCTATCTCTAGAAAATAATTCTGTTAATCAAATTTTCTAATTAATGATAATAAATAATGCTAGACGACATAAAAGACGTCGAGAAATACAAATCAGGAAAGGAGGAGCACATAACATATGGTCATCCTATGCCCATGAGCGTTGATCAGGAGCAAGAATTGTGCATCCCTACGCAAGAAACCTGCACGTGCCCAAAGTGCACGTACACAGATATAATAGACCATCTGCATGTTCAACCATTGAACGATATTAATATTATGCGACCACCGCCGCGGTCAACCGGTACGTTTAATCAATTCTAACTAATGTATTCCAACGGCGTTCTTGCGCAAGGTAGATCAATTAATTCTAGAGGTGCAAAGCTTTGGTGTAAACGCATACGTAACGTAATGTACATTTCCCAATATAACATAGGTTTAATATGTATTTTTTTTTCATTATATATATATATACATTATATATATAATACATATATACAATACATATACAATGTATATGTACATATTTAGCAAAACGCTGCAAAATGATATTTGTCGAAAATTCTTGTTAATCGATACAATAAACAAAAACAAAATAAGAAAATAATAATGTAAAACAAAAAGGATATCTTATCGATAATTCTTTACAAATTTATTAGTAACATATTTTTATCTTTATGAAATAAATAGAAATTAAGAAAAAATATTGTTCTCGAATGAAGCGCTGCCATCCAATCACTTAAGTCACTCTTTATCATCTTGTTTTTCCTGAACGAATATGAAATTTCTAAAACGTAAGCGTTCTATTTATGTTTTTGTTGTCTCATCCGAAAACGATTGCTATTCACTCACTGTTGCTAACTGAGTATTAGTTGGTATTAAGCTTGTCTCTTTTAAGTTTCAAATAGATGGAACTAAAAGGCAATATAATTTTCGTATAAATTACATATATTTTTCGTAGATTTAAAGAACACACGTTTTTGTTTTTTGCAGCAGTTAAAAAAATTTTATATATTTTTTAATTATCTGAGTGTATTTATCTCTTTTCTTTATTTAGATAATATAATATGTTGCTGCGTTCGTATTGACGCTCACATTGTTTGTAAGAATGTGTCTTTATTTAATATTTGATTAACAACAAGGATAAAATGAAGCTTAAGCATGAGCGCCAAAGCAAATGTAATTATATGTTTGATTTAGATAGACCAGTGAAGAAAATAAGAGTAAATGCTATTTTTCTTTCGCTTAAATGTCCTTATTATAATTAATCTGAAAATTTGATAAGTAGTGTTATTTTTAGTTATTATATTAATGCCTGAAGGGTTTTTCACGTAGAACAATTTGCTGAACAATTTTGCTAAAGTATCTAAAAAATTTAGCTAAATACAGATTTAAAAATAAATTTATTGAACCGTGAAAATTATTATGCAGAAAATTCAATATGATGATCAGTATTGCAAAATAGTTTTCAGTTTGAACAGTTTTAGATATATACTACTTAGATAATTTTTAAGATATTTTAGAATTATTCTTTTTATGCATAAAAAATAATCATTATTTCACTTTTTTTGACTTGATGATTTGGATAGTCGCGCTGGAAAAAAATATTTAATATTTAAGATATAAATTTTATAAATTTTACGCGACTGATTGAAATTTATTTTTGATTTAATTTTTAATTTATCTACCTTCGTACGAGCGTGTACATATGGCAGGTTAAGTATACAGCGGAGAACTTCCCCTCCCCCCGTGAATTAATGACTAAAGGATCGTAATATCGCGGAAGTTTACGTAATTAACGAACTGACGGCACTCTCGTCAAACACGAGTGCCCGTAATATCGTGGACTAAAAAACGATCTTTTTCCACGTGAACTCTCCCGACTTAAGGACGTAAAAGTTAATAAGCGATGTTGGTAAATTCGCAGAAGGTTTTATAGAGGCTATAGGAAAACCTGTGCTGAAAGGAAACATGGACGATCACTATGGAAGTTGGATGCACGATGCATCCAACGATATCATGCCTGACAGATTTTGGGTTACTCGCCACAACGATACATTCTCCATCTATGAATACAAATCGAAGGAAGACTTCAAGAACAATACGGCGCTTAAGAAAAAATTACCCTATGCTTTCCAGGTTGGCAACTTAAGAATAACAAACAACGAGATGCCTTTAATTATACATGGAAGAAACGATTTTGCTGAAAAATTTAAAAATTTAGCTAGATTTCGATTTGAAAATAATTTTGAATTATTAAAATAATTAAGTAGGACGCTCAAGCTGATTACTAATGGAATATTGAAACTTTTTGTAGCACTACTCATCGTACTCGAGAGTCCTACATTACTTTGATGATTCAAAATTATGTTTAGATCTGTATCTATATAAAGGACCTTTCTGATCAAAATTATTCGTAAATTTTTTCAGTATTCGTAATTTTTCAGTATTCAAATGTTTACGTAAATTTTGTAAATTACGTAAATTTCTGACACTTTTAAAATTTTTGATTAATTTTAGAACTTTTCAGAAAATTTCTTGGACTTTTTATACAAATTAAAATCTTTTTGAGAAGAAAGCCTATAACTTTTTTATACTTTACATTTTCTTTCATGTACGTGTTAAAATAAAGTCATTCCACTAGAATCCAATTTCCTATATAATCAGTGCGGGATTTCTTTTAGATATTTTAATAAATCATTCTTTTATTCACGAAAAAAATTTTACTGAAGAATCTAAAAAATTAGCTAGATTCTGATTTGAAAATAATTTTGTTGGACCATTAAAATAATCAAATAATACTCAATTGATTGCTAGAATATAAAACTTTTTTTACATTACTTATCATGCTTGAGAGTTCTAGATAATTATTTTGATGATTCAATGAAATTATTTTCAGATCAGATTGTATTTAACTAAATACAATTTTAAATACATATTCAGCAAAATCGTGTAGTTACAAAATTTCCAGAGTTTTAAAAGTAACTATAAAACTACGATAAAATAAGGGTACATATTTTCGTTAGAAAATTTTAACGTCTAAACATGGAAAATGCCTGAAGCGAGAATTGAGCTTGCGGTTGACATTTTTTTTTAGGGTAACGGACATGTAGTTTACGATAAATCGTTTTTCTACAATCCCATTCATCGATCGACGGTCCTTCGATACGATCTCTACGCGCCCTCGGATCATCAGAGATGCAAGCCGGTCTCTTCCGAATGCGAAATGCAGCTTCCGTGCTTGGAGGTCGACGGCCAAAACTACCTTTACACGCGCAATTTTACCTACACGGATTTCAATGTAGATGAAAATGGTAAAATCTGCGGGACAGACAAATATTCAAGCTCTACATATAAAGTTGAATAATTGAATGATTGAAAATATTTATTTCCACATAAAACGGAACCATTGTAGCGTGACAATACAATATACGGCGTTTCTGCAGGTTTGTGGGTCATTTACCCATTATCCCCTAATTGTAGTGGTAAAAATACGGTGGTAGTGAAAATGGATCCCACTAAAATGATCATTCAATACGCGTGGAATATCAGTATCGATCACCGTCGTTTTGAAGAGATGTTTATTGCAGGAGGCGTGCTTTATGCTATACGCAGTGTCACCGACGATACTATGGAGATACGGTAACGCGAGTGACGAATTGCTCTTAAAACTACAATCGTATGCAGTACACATATCCCATAAAAATTCTTAGATATTTCGATTTTCAATGTTTTCTATTATATTTAATATCACTTTTAATCTTTATTTTCAACAAATAGATAACTGCTATAATAATTATAAATAACTGCTAATATACAATAGATAACATATATGTAAATGTACTCTTTTTACATCTATGTTATGAATTATATTCAATATTTGTTGTTTTATCGAACTTTTGAAATCTCACTCTTGAGATTATGCCTGTTTCTATTAATATAGATTAACTTTAATCTCAAATTGTTCTTCATTTTTTTTTTAATTCTTACAACTAGAGAGAGAGAGAGAGAGAGAGAGAGAGAGAGAGAGAGAGAGAGAGAGAGAAGAAGGTA